>NW_026923734.1:0-20000 GCF_032062105.1 Saccostrea cuccullata | reverse complement strand
TATAAGGATTGGGGAAGTGATTAAAATGCACATGTTGGTTAAAGTATGTGTCTATACTTAGGGAGTGAAAGGTAGATGATTGACCAATGCTGGAAAGTGGAGAAGTTCTCCCCAAAATAACGCAGAAAATCTTGCCTTTGTCTTTAAGTTAGTTTTCTTTCATTTTATCATGGGCAGATAGAGAATCTGTGATTTGGGGGGAGGGGAGGGATAACTTCGTTCAGGCAGGGGTTCTTGGGGCCGCCTTAAGGCCCTGGGTAGTGAGGTCCAGAAGACAAAGCTCTCGGAAGCTCCTGAGTTTCGATTTTTAAGAATAAGAAAACCGATACTTGGTCATTAAATAAAATTTAGCATTTATTAATACATTTATTGACCATTAATTATAAACTTAGAAATGTTAGGGGGGAGAGGGCACCCCTCTAAATCTGCCAGTGTTTATCTCCCCCCTGCACTGGAGGGGGCGATACACTTTCTGTCACATTCCAAGTGGTTCATCATCTGAGAAGTCGATGAAATTTTTTGAAAAATTTGAAGACAGAAATCGGACAAGTTTTGATCAGAAAATGCCACACACTACACTTCTACAGTAGGCCTACAAGCATGTTGGTGAAGTAGGCCAGTCTTCTCTATCTGATCTGGTAAGCTGAACATTAGGCCTATTAATGAAGTATTTATATGATCTAGAAGGTTCACTAAAAAACATAAAGTGCTCCAAGCTGTAATTAATTTTTAAAAGTAAGCAAAATAAAATGTTTTCAGAAAGAAAAAATATGTTTAATCTATAATATAGTATGGTGTTACCTTGCTTCTGTGTGTGTGAGGACGAAGCAGACGACAGCCACCACAGGTCTACGTCATCAAAGAAATCTCTTTATTCTGTTTAACAGTCATTGTGCTTTAAATGTGTATCTTCATTTCTTATTTAGAACTTGTGGTTTCGTATACAATGTCCCAGAATATTAATAGCAATCATAAGGCCCGGCCTGTCTTTTAATAAGTAATACGGATGGTAAACCGGGATGGGTTTTCTGTGTTATTGTAAACCGGAAGTGCATTAAAGCACATGTTGAACCAAAACAGTCTATCGAGTTGACTGAAGTTTCTTACATTTTTAGTTTATTATGAGATAGCAATTAAGGATTAATTGCAGGTTTGTTATTGATCAGGTAATAAGCAATTAATAAAATCTTTTTTAAGAAGCTGATAAAAGTTTCTTTTTACGTTCATCGCGTTGACAGAAGTCACTTGCATTTTTAGTTTATTATGAAATGGCAGATTATTATGGATTAATTGCTTATTTGTTTCTGAGCAGGTAAGTATTAATTACGCAGCTAGGTTAAGGCCGCCCATAGGAAATAAGCCTTCAAATATTCCGAAAAAATCAATATAATGTTGATATTTTTTTTATTAGCATGGGTTTTAATCTAATGCGAACTGTACTAATGTATATGTATGTATGGAGTCTCAACCGAGTTCGGCCAACGCGACTTCACGTACATCAGCTGTTTGTCACGTGACATGTTTAAAATGAGAAAAAATATGTACGGATATAAAGATCGTAAAAGTTCAACGATATACGATTAATTTTTCACTATGAAATTGATTGTGTTTTCTTTAAGACAAATTTCTTAACCCAAAAAGTGCTGGGAGCAACTTCTCCATGCCCTGGAAATATATAAAATTAAGCCGACTTTTTATAAACTATGTGCATTTACACTATACGCATTAAAGAAATGTAAAACTACGGAAAAACTCAAAAGCGCACAACTTGCTCCCAGCACTTTTCAAAATAGTAGGGACAATAGCTACATGTGTATAAAATATTATAATTTATAATCAAGCGGACATCGTTGAACTTTTGAGATTTTGGAGGAGATGTACATGTAATTGTAGTACGTTTCTGTATAAAAGTGCATGACTGCGGCTTTATAACAGACCTAATAGTTATCAATTAAATAAGACTGTGAACTATTGATAAATGCATTAAAAATATGAATCAATTATGGTCAGATCACGCTTATTTAGATTTAATTTTCAGATTTTCAGTTCAGCTAATAGCTTTATCTGCGTCTCAAGTACAGAGAAACTGCGTGTCAAACTAGCCTATGACGTCATATCTGTTAGTACAGCGAGATCAAGTTGGCTTTGATTTTACATTCCAATAGTGTTGGAATGACAAGATTATTTACACATTGATTTATATTTACAATTAGCATGAGAAATCAAAGCATGTAAGAGTATATGAAAAAGAAAATTATTATTTATTCGCCGAGATTCATTTGTACAATTTCACCGTGACGTCATAATCGAATTCCCGAGGCTCTGCATACACTGATCTACCTTCGGTAGCCCTTAACCTAGTTGCGTAATAGATCTTTTTTAATTTGCTGATGAAGGTTTCTTTTGACGCTTATTGAAAGTGGTTCAAATCTCTATGCAAACAATGAGAATTGCTGGGATCTTTTAAAAATATGAGTTTAAAATGTAAATATAAGCAATGAATCATTATTTTTTTTAAAGATAGTCTCGTAACTGCAATGGTGTGTGCAAACAAATTTTCATAATGCGCTATGAAATAAACATACAATGATTGCAAACACCATTGCAGTTATGAGACTATATCTTTCAAAAAATTCTGATTCATTGCTTAATTAACAACACATAAAATTTAGATGCGATCTTTCACTGCGAATTTGATAAAGTGATTGAATATACGTCAGAACGTGGAATTTACCTTATTTACCATTTTCTGTTTGTGCTTTGATTAAAGTATGTTGAACATAATGATTCACAGTTTTTTAAATGTTCATTATTTTGTATTTGATGGTAGAAAAAAATGGTAAGGAAAAAGATAGACAACAGACTCCGAATTCTGGTGGAGAATGGTGTGGCCAAAAAGCATCGATCTCTAGTTGTTGTGGTGGGGGACCATGGCAAGGATCAGGTTTGCTGATAATTCATTCTTTTCCCCAAAAACAACTTAAAACATTTAGGTAAAAATTCCTGTTACATAACATGTACATGTACATGTAGTTCTTAATGTTGCCATGTATTTTTACTCTATGAAAAATATTATTTTCATTCTAGTATAAAGTTCAGTATTTCACTTTTGAAACATAACAGAAGACCTTCCTTCCATTTTGTAGGTTGTTATTTTACACCATATGTTATCCAAGGCCAGTGTCAAAGCCAGACCCTCAGTTTTATGGTGTTACAAAAAGGAACTAGGATTCAGTAGGTAAGAATGCAAAGAATGGAGAATTACACACTAGTTAAATTGAGATTGTTGAAGGATAATTAAAGCTTTAAAAAAATACAATTGAATGTATAATAAAAATATCAGAGGAATGAGGCAGATAAAAAAAGGCCGTATATAGAAAATGAAAAAAATGTTGGATATTATGTACAAAAGAAGACAAACACATGGGCAGTATCAGTTTGTATTCTTAAAGATTAAGCTTCTTTCCTTTTTAACTGTATACATGTTTACTAACATACAAAGGGTCTTTGATTCCATAGGGAGTCGCAGGACAATTTCAGATTTCTCAGGAATTGTAATTTTCTCAACATTCACTGGTCCCAGGACTATTTTTAAAATTAACTATTGATTTATTTGTAGTCATCGTAAGAAGCGAATGAAGCAGCTACAGAAGAAGATAAAGCGAGGAAAGTTAGACATGAATGAAGATGATCCGTTTGAACTGTTTGTAGCAGCCACTTCAATCAGATACTGTTATTATGCAGAGACTCATAAAATATTGGGGCAAACTTTTGGCATGTGTATATTACAGGTTAGAAAATTAAAAATATATTTTTGGTGATTAAATTAAAGTTTTTATTGAGAAAAAATACAATCTAGTTTTAATTTTATCAACATGATCAAAAGTTGTCCAATAATGAAAATCCAGGCATAATTGGCATGCAAGAACCAGCAGTGTAGGAAACTAACTGAAAAGATTGGAATTTGTTTGTTTTAGAGGATAATGCATATCATGAGACAATGCAAAGATCAAACAAACAAACAAAAAAAAACAGTTTTAAAAAAAAAATATTCTTTGCTCATTTACATAATCAAACTCGAGTTGACCCCATCAGTATTTTGAAATCAGGATTCAATTACTCAATTACTGGGATTCAATTACTGAACTATACAGAAAATACAGTAATAGAAAATTCTCATGGTAGAAATAGTTGAGAACACATTTGTTTTCAAATTTTGAATTGATGTTTCGTCAGTTATAAATTTATGTAAAAATACATTCATACTTGTAAAGTCCTCTGTTAAATATTGATTATATTTTTCCAGGACTTTGAGGCCTTGACCCCTAACCTGTTAGCGAGGACCATAGAGACAGTGGAGGGAGGGGGGTTAGTCGTCCTCCTCATCAAAACAATGACCTCTCTCAAACAGCTCTATACAATGACAATGGTAGGTCATATCCCAGATTGAGGATGCATCAATCTAAAAAAAAAAAGAAAAGGGGAAAAGTAAACTTGTCTCTCAAATGAAATGCTGACTTGCATTTATGTACATATTTATAATTTTCACTGAAAATTGAAAAAAAAGATAAGCATACATATGGCACGCCAAATTCACAAAAATGAGCTAAACATAGTTTCACAGTCGATAAACTAGGTTTATCGGTTGTAAACTATAGTTTACGGACTGTAAACTATAGTTAACAATGTTAATCTATATTTCACATCTGTAAACTATAGTTTACATGATATTCTATGTTATCACAATCGTAAACTATACTTAACACCATAAACAATCATTTGCAATTGCAAAACGTAGATTATCTGATAAATACAGTTTCACGATTTGTAAACTATAGTTTACAAACCGTTAACTATAGTTAACGATCTGATAAATATAGTTTCACAATTTGTAAAACTATGATTAACAACTCTTAACTATAGTTTACGATTATAAACTATAGTTTACAAACGTGAATCTATGTTTATCAACAAAATCGATTGTTAACGCTTTATTCAGACAGATAAACTTAGATTAGCATTCGTAAACTATAGTTAACGACCGTTAAATATAGTTTTACAGATGAAAACTATACTTAACGAATCGTTAACTATAGTTTACGGTTTGTAAACTATAGTTTACAGTCGATAAACCTAGTTTATCAATTGTGAAACTAGGTTTATCTCATTTTTGTGAATTTGGCGTGCCATACATACATTTACAGTATATATTTTGTTTCTACATCAATGAATATATTTTATGTGGATTTAAGTAATGTTATACTTCTAATAAGTTTTTTGTTTTCCTAAAGGATGTACATTCAAGATTCAGGACAGAGGCTCATCAAGATATTGTTGGAAGATTTAATGAAAGGTATTGTTGAAAATATTTTGAAAAGAAACAAATTTAATTCTACTAGGAACCTAAGTCAGTAAGACTAAACAACAAACATGAACTCAAATAGAAATACAATAACAGTATAAAGGGACTTAGACCTACCAACCAGAGGATTAAAATTATTCTTAAAAATTGATAAATTATAAACATACTAATGCATAAATTGTTCACCACATTTTAAATACTGTCTCTAGCTGTTCAATATAGCTTATTTAATTTTTTTTAAAAATATTGTTTTGTGTACCACATATGTATCAGTTTGTTCAAACAGTAACAATTTTGTTTCACATTTCAGATTTTTACTTTCACTGGCCTCCTGCAAGAATTGTATAGTCATTGATGACCAGTTTAACATTCTACCTATATCATCACACATGCTCAACATCCAACCTGTTCCTGCTAAGTCTATTGTGAGTAATGCTAAGCCAGGGAACATTTTACAATTTAACAGCTTAAGGGAGAGAATGATGGATTTAAATTAGTTAATAATAATTCCTAGTAAGCCTGACAGATCGTCACAGGGTTGAAAATAGTACGTACAGCAAATAAGTGATATTAATTCATAGAGTAATGAATTTTTTAGGGATCCCAACAGCAGTTTCTAGAAATTATTTCACCTAAAAGAATTCAAAAAAGCCAAACTCATTATTGTAGCATTTATTTTGTGTAAATCATGGAACCCTGTTGTATTTTGATGTTGACAGGAAGATGTGCCGGCCAGAGAGGTGGAGTTGAAGGATCTGAAGGAATCGTTACAGGACACTCAGCCTGTAGGAGCCATCGTCAACTGCTGTAAAACTCTGGACCAGGTCAGTCAATAAATCATGTATAAAAGGCTCAATTTAAATACTGTATGGAAATACTGGATAGACTATGTGCAAAATAAAACTCCTGCAATTGGATATCTAAGTGGAAATTATACAAATTTTACGTATGTACATTAACTTCTCTGTGGCTAATGTGTCAGTTAATTAGTAAGTTTTTAGGGAAATGCATTCCAAGTTCTTTTCAAGTGATTTCCTTTCCTTTTATGATGTTTTCTTGCTTACATGAACTTGAACATGTACTGGTAGGTTACAGTCTAGGGGTTGAATATTACTGTTAACCATCATACTTGTACCATTTTATCATACACCTGTATTATTTTGATAGGGTAAAGCACTTCTAAAGTTCATTGAAGCAATATCTGAAAAGACACTGAGAAGTACTGTGATTATGACTGCAGCTAGGGGGCGTGGCAAGTCAGCAGCTCTGGGGCTGGCCCTATCAACTGCTGTAGGATTTGGGTATGGTCATTTTTTTTTTCTTTTTTTCACAAAAACTGTGTCTATTTACATGAACTTTGCAAAATTCATGTACAAAATAGAAAAGAAAATGACATGTTGCAAAGAATGGTATTCTTATATTTTTAGTTAATACATGTATTGAAACTTTAAATAACTACAGGTATATGAGTCTTTTCCTAATGATTTTCAGGTACTCCAATATATTTGTCACTGCACCTAGTCCAGAAAATTTGAAAACTTTGTTTGAGTTTGTCTTCAAAGGATTTGATGCTCTAGAGTACCAGGTATTATTCTGTGTAATTATTACCCAACAATAGACCTTTCAGACTAGTAGTCACTTTATTTCATCAATTTGAATTGGGTTTTTTTTTTCCAGGAACATATGGATTATGAAATAATTCAGTCCACAAACCCAGACTTCAACAAAGCTATTGTAAGAGTAAACATTTTTAGAGAACACAGGCAAACCATACAGGTATCACTTTTGCAATATCTACTTTCTGATCTAAATGTTAACTACATCTTGTAAGCTTATACATGTAACAGAATTATATTTATCTCTAACAGTACATCCACCCAACGGATGCCCACAAACTAGGACAGGCTGAATTAGTGTGTATAGATGAGGCAGCAGCCATACCTCTTCCTTTGGTGAAGAATCTTCTAGGACCATACCTGGTGTTCATGTCCTCAACTATCAATGGGTAAACTAAAACAGTTACTCTGTAGATCTATAGATTATTTTTTTTCTACTACATTTAAACATTTTGTACCAAAATACAGTTGGTCATTCAAGTCTTCTCAATCACAAAAGATATTTACAAAATAGTCAAAAAATTGTAAGGTTATTGTTATAATGAAAGTGTATATACATGTATGTCTAAATGAGACATTGTTTTGTAGATATGAAGGCACAGGTCGCTCCTTGTCACTAAAGCTCGTCCAGCAACTGAGGCAGCAGTCTAGTACATATGGAGGAAGTTCAGCAGAAGTCCAGAAGACACTCAACATGACCAAGAAAGGGGAGGGTGTGTCATCTGCCTCAGGTAGGGGGATATGTCACCTCTGAAGTCAAAGAATGTACACATCTACACTTGATTCTGGTAACAAAACAGATTTTGGATGACAACAAGCAAATAATGAAATACCATTAAAGAGATATGAAAAAATGATGAGGGTTTACTTAATTTTTTGTTAATTGTGTGTATTCTCTGACATTTGATTTAAGGTCGTGTTCTTCATGAAGTGGTCCTTAATGAATCTATAAGGTACGCCAATGGTGATCCGGTAGAACAGTGGCTGTATGACTTGCTCTGTCTGGATGCTGCAAATGTCACCAGAATTTCCTCAGGCTGCCCTCTCCCTGAATCTTGTGACCTGTATTACATTAACAGGGACACTCTGTTCTCCTATCACAAGGCGTCTGAAGCCTTCCTTCACAGAATAATGGCTCTGTATGTGTCATCTCACTATAAGGTTAGTTTTAGTACAAACTGCAGAAAAATACATTCTTTTTAAAGTGCTTCATTTAACTTAGATACAAAAATGTTCATAGTTTAATTTTTAAAGTAATTCTCTTTGTATTAACACTTTTTATTTTTGTATTAACACTATTTATTCATTGATTGTAAAGATAAATAATTCTTTCTAATGAGGATACACATTTAAAAATTCTCTTTTTTGATCTACAATGTACTTGTCATTTTAGAACACTCCTAATGACCTACAGTTACTGTCAGATGCACCTGCTCACCATATCTTTGCACTGCTTGGTCCAGTCGACCCAAATCAGACATCACTCCCAGAGGTCCTCTGTGTGCTTCAGGTAATTGTCCATTCATTCTTTTATGACAAATTTTTTTTAGAAAGATTGTGATGTATAGGTAGTACATGGAATAGACAACAGATGTATAAGATTTCTAGAAAGTCAATTGTAATACATTGTCTTTTAAGCTTTGCCTCTGTTTTCAGGTGTGTTTGGAAGGAGAGATTTCTAAAGCTTCTATCATGAACAGTTTGTCAAGGGGGAAAAGAGCTTCTGGTGATTTGATACCTTGGACAATATCCCAACAGGTTTGTCTGTTGCAGCCAAAATTCAGTTTTAAAGATAAAATTATAAACTCTCTCTGTTAATCATAATGATGAAAAATTATCTCGGGTTCATGTTTGTCCTTCATTGTCTCAGTATATTTAGTAATCAAGTTGATTTCTAATTTAAAGTTTCAAGATCATGATTTTCCCGGGCTGTCAGGGGCACGAGTTGTAAGGATAGCCACACATCCAGACTATCAGTCAGTGAGTAAAATTTAATGAAAATCACATTTCACAAATTTTCCTACATGTAAGCACTTTTTGCAAAGTTTCTTTTCACCAGTAAAATAGTTAAGAGTCAAAATCAGCAAGCATCGAGCATTCAGTTAAAAAATGTGGAAAGTGGCATAGAAACAGATTTGGTTAAAACTCATATATAAATTTTCAGAACAAAGGGAATGATAGAAAAAAGCAAGCAAAAAATAATTTTTCGCATTGTTGCTATGGAAACCACGCGCCTTTCAGATAGCATGTTTTGTACTTCATCATGACACTTGAATTTATGGTTAAACAAATACTTTTTTATTACTAGTCATTAAAAAAAGCTTTTTAAATTATTATTTTATTTATATAAATATACTCTATTTTAGCAGCTGTTGATTTTTGAAATTCTCTTCACCTTTTGATAAATATAACTAGTTTTTGGAGGTTTATTTTGCTTTAAAAAACAGCAAATTTGAAGTACTTTATAAGAAATCTACAACCACATTAAAGCTTATCAACATAAAATATATATTAAACAGTATTTCTTCTATAAGAATCAAGAAAAAAATCTGCAGGCAACTAAAGCATTTATATATGATAACTGATTTAAATCCATAATTTTCTGTCTTTTTTGCTTCAAATTACCTCCCTTTGGTATAGCTCTCTAACATAGGAGGAATAAACGGTAGTTTGCTTACATTGTTTTCAATAACAGTGTACAGAAGACTAGAAGAAAATACAAACTTGGAGCAGTCTGAGCCTCAGTTTTGGCGTTTTCATGAGTCTTAATTACGGTTAGTGACTGAATTTTTAAAATTTACCATTACAACAGTTTCTGAAGAATGTATAACAAAAATTAACCATGCAGGAAAATATGTAACACTTGGCAAGTGTTTTTTTTGCACATTTCAATTTAATTCTGATTGATTATAAGTTATATGTTAGCATTACTTTAGTTTTTTATAACAAAAAAGAAAAGATTATGCATGTCCCGAGGAACCAAGAGGAGGGGGTATGCCCCTCCCCCCTCCCCGATAATATTGCCGATATTAAACTATAATATGATAAAATGAAATCAAATTCCCCAACTTAGATTGTTTCTGCGGGCCGAACGTGAAAAAGTTGGTCATGATCAGTTACATAACTCATGATAACTGTATCCCAAATTATAAAGTTTAATTTGAATTTAGTTTAATTTTGATTTGTTGTATTCAAAGCATGTGTGTAACCAAGTCACTCACCAGCTATAATGATTATAACTTGAGTGATGGTCGGGTAAAAAAAAAATTCTGTATATAGTAATAGATATCTTTATTTACCATTTAAGATAATACCTGCTTTTTACATAAAAAATTTATGAAAATCAACACTTTTATGAAATATTTGTAAAATGGAATGACTTTTGTTATGACGTCATAAAAAAAGAAAAAGGTTAAGTCAACTAGGTTCAAATTATAAGCATCATTAGAATTTCAGCACATAAAATTTTGAAAAGAATTTCTATACTCTATTTTTTCTTTGGGGGGGGGGGGGTTATTGGAAAGAAACGAAAACCACAATTTAGAGTTTTGACAAAACCTAGAACCAATTGACCTTTTTATTACAAGTTTATAAATTTAAATAATATCTAAAATCAATACCGTCTCAACTTTGTGTTGTATACTTCTGTTTTTAGAATGAAATTCGCCACTTTGAAGCCAAACTCGGAAAGAAGCAGAAACAGAATCAGATGAGCTGATATAGAATTGGACAGGAAAAACGTGTAAATAATACATTTAGTAAAAACATTAACTTTTTAAAATAAAATGATAAACTAAACCATTGAGATCTCTTGGAATTTAATTGATTCCAATAAACATGCTTTGCATTCATCATCATTGCTCAAGCTCAACTAGAAATGGTTCTTAGTAAGTATCTGAAGGCAAAGCTGTATAATATAATTACATTTTGATTTTATCACTTTTTCAGATTATCATTATGAGAATACATCATTACAGTACAGACCATTGATGCTGGAAGTGAGTGGATAGTGTTACCGGAGACTCAGGGATCCAGAAAATAGATCCATAAATTGTACAGTGTATTCATGAAAGTGGATCAAATAAAAATGTTCAATCCAAAAGTAACATTCTTTGTTTGTCTGTTAGCATTTTTTTAACAAGCTAAGAGAATTTGTGTCTACCGCTTAGGGAAAAAGTAAACCATGCGCAGTGGGGGGGGGGGGGGGGGGGGGGTCGGATCCCACTTATTGAATTTGTAGAATTTTTAAATGTATACATGTATACTGAAGCAAATAAAATATGTCAATATTGATATAATGATTTGATTATGTGTATAGAAGATTCTTTTTATGTGGATTATTTATCACAACGTAATGATGATTTTATGAGTTTGTACAAGCTAGACCTCATAATTTTTTCATTTCACATGCTGAATACTATCATTTAGTAAAAAAAAGGATTTCGGAAAAGAAAAAAATGATCGTCCAAGAATCGAGCCCGTGACCTCTCGCGTGTGAAGCGGGAGACTTGCCACTGCGCCACGGAACTGCTGTACAATTTCGATAATTATATGCAAATATGAAGTCACATACATGTATAAGTTCAAAATCTTCTTGAAATATTGCCCGGAAATGATAGTGTTACACACAGAGAGAATGTATAAATTTACGAACTTTATCTTTGACCTTTTGACCTCAAAATCAATAAGGGTCTTCATAAGGCCACGGGGAGTTACTATGTAAAATTTCATTGCAATAGCTCAAATGGTTCTAGAGATACTGTGTGGAAAGGAAAGTGTTATAACAGACAGAATTTGCTTATGTATGACCTTGACCTTTGACTTTTTGACCACATAATCAATAGGGCTCTTCTTTAGTCCATTGGGAGTAACTGTTGCTATGCTAAATTTCATTGCAAAAGCTCAGAGGGTTCTCGAGATATCGTGTGGAAACGACAGCGTTCCAGAGAGACAGAAAGACGGACGGACGGAAGGACAAACTCGTGAGGGGGGGGGGGGGGTGGTTATATATTAGGGTACGTTGAGAAAAAAGTTGGGTGGGGGATGTCATCCCCCTACCCAACCCAAACCTGATGCTACATGCCTGATTGACATGGTTTTACTTTTAATATAATTATGTGAGCTGTCATAGCGACTCTCTTTCATAAACAAAAATTATTGTGAGAAAGCTAATAAAATGATACAACCTTCCTGCTATTGCATTAAATGTTTTTTATTACTAAAAAGGTCTAAATACTAATTTGAAACCTTTTAAAATTTTGCTAGTGCAGATGTGCATACCACAATTTGACTATGACAAATACTCAAGTCATAGGTAGTAAAACCGTTGTGTTGAGCACAATCTTCCAATTTCCCTTCATTCGAAGTTAAATATGTAAATGTGCCAAACTCATACAGTACACTTTTACTGCAGTGATCTTGAAAAAGCTATGTCCTTGAGTCAAGGCCAAACATGTTCAAATGAATTTTGGTCAAGGTAATGACAAACCTACAGCTTAAAAATAATTCCCAAGATGAAACCAAGTCTTTTCATTAGAATGTTACAGAATGGGCAAAGGTTGCACTTTTCTTCTACCAATGACCTTGAACTTGTTCAAATGACCTTGAGTCAAGTTTTAGACACATCTCTCGATCGCAAGCAATCTTAATATCAAGTATGAACTTTCAGTGGCACTTCATTGAAATGTTATGGACAAGTCAAAATTTAACAAACATATGGATCGGTGAACAAGGTGATTCCTACCCCCCCCCCCCCCTTTTTCCAAGTTTCCTTTGTGAGGAATATAAAATTCCTTTTGAAATTGAATGTGCATTTATTTATTAACAATAGTAAAGATATGAGTATGCTTAATTTGATCAGAACCAATATGGCCAATATAATGGACACTGAACATGTATTCAAATTACCCCCACCCCTTCAAAAAAGCTTATAAATACCAGATTTTCACACATTTTAACCATTTGTAACTTTTTTCTGCTAAAGTTGCCTGCAAATTTTATTGTATAGATATGACATATAGATAACCCCTAACAAGATCATACCATTCATTTTTCCAGCAGTGGTTGTAGATTTTGTGAATAAAGTGATAAACATATGTAACTTTTTTCAAGATTAATAAGCATTGACGCCATGTTTTTTTCCCGTTGTCATGGCAACAATATCACTACAGAAATTTTGTTTTTCCTATTTTTGGAGAATAAAGTAATTCCATCTTTTAACAAATAAAGTAACCAAAATACCTTATCTTATCACGTTCAGAAAACATATTCGTAGAAAAATGTCTAAAAATCATTGATTTTCATAAGGATTTATGAACCCGTTGCTTAGGAAATGAATTTCCTTGGATACCAGTCCCTTCATACGTTCGAAAAAAATTTTAATTGTGTTTTAGCATTAGGTAAGACAAAATCTTTCATATACCAGAAGCTTTTGAAAAAATAAAATTTTGACTTTCCATTCAATGCTCGATGCTTGCTGATTTTGACTCTTAAATATGCTTCGTACTGTGAAATCGCTAATTTTCATGGGAGTTAAAAATTTTTTTAGTCGTTCTATGATTATAAGAGCCCTTAAATTCATGTTCTCCATGTAATATTTAGATTTCAGACTACAAAATATTTCATCAACTGCAGAATAATTTTCCCACAAAATATATCTATTAGTAACAATGTCAGATATTAGGTTCAAAGCTTTTATTTTGACCATTGTTATTTACAGATGGGTTATGGCAGCAGAGCTTTGTCTTTGTTAAAGCAGTACTATAAAGGGGAGGTGGTCAGTTTGTCCGAGTCTGTAGACACAGAGCCGGAGACCAATGTCATAGATGACCAGGTACGAACAATTGTAATACATGTACAGCATCACTTGCTTAGGCTGCAAAATCATCATTACTATCAAAAATTAGATATGCTCACATGATATGAAGTTAAAAGTTTATGCATGTATACCAGTACTTAGAGATACAGGTTTTAGAATCAAGACACTTTATAATATTATTGCATATTATAATGAAACAGGAGGTGAACTTACTTGAGGAAAGAGTGACTCCCAGGAAAAATCTACCTCCACTGTTGATGAAGCTGAGTGAAAGAAAACCAGAAAAACTGGATTACTTGGGAGTCTCTTATGGATTGACATCAGGTTTACTCAAGTAAGCAAATGAAATAAAATCTGTCTTCCCAGTACTAGAATATCTTAATTTGTTTGATATTGTACATGTTTGTATTTGTATTTTTTTTTCAAATTGTTGTATCTATATACAGGCATGTATACTTGGATGCAAGAATATGAAAGAATTGAATTTTGTGGTGAATATTTTTAGGTTCTGGAAGAAAAATGGATTTGCACCTGTGTACTTAAGACAAACACCTGTAAGTTTAAAGCATTTGTTGCTTTTTTTATTCTTAAATTTTAACAATTGTTAGGACTAGATGGTTTGGTGTATTATAAAGACCTTCCAAGAAATAATGTACACATTTATTTTCTTGATAGAATGACCTGACAGGTGAACACTCTTGTATCATGTTACACCTGTTGACCGAAGAGGAGGGGGAGGAGGAAAGGAAACAAGAGTCATGGCTACAAGCCTTCTGGAAAGGTACACCGAAAATCCTTATATAAGGAGCATTTGTACTAATATATAGATATTGGGTTTTAGTTTTTATACTTGATGTATAGGTATAACTTATTTTTTGTTGTCATCTTGCTCCTCATGGATAATATGAACTGCTGTGCAATTATGAGTTGAGGTTGTATTATCTGTTTTAGCAAACATGTACATGTATCTAACATTTTCCATAGTTATTACTCTAATGAAAAAAAAAAAATCTGACAAACTGCTCCAACGGTTTCTCATAGCTTAAAATACTTTTTTTTTCTTTAGAAATATGTCACTATACTCATTCAATCAAACATTAAGATTTATTTTCACTTAGAGATATGAAGCAACACATATAGAGCTACAAATAATTCTTCCTTAAATCAAGGTGGTCCATATCAACTTTTAAAAATTTGTAATCACAAACTATGTGTAATAAATAAGTCAGACCAGTCAATTAAGCTTGTATGTATAAACTGAAGATTTTAAAATGAATCACTTTTATGCAGAAATTAAAAGCGAGTTATCGTTGTAGAATATTATGTGTTTGTTTAATACAGTAAAACTCGTTTAGTGCGAACACGAATATAGCGAATTTACGGATATAGCGAAGTTTTTCTGGGTTCCCGGCAAAGTTCTTAACAAATCTTTGTAAAATTTTACGGTTATAACGAACTCTGATATAACGAATTTACGGATATAGCGAACTGATTTTGAGTCCCGTTGAGGTTAAATATAATGAAATTTACATCTTTTATAACGAACTTTCAAAGATTATTAAAAAATTGATAAATTTAACTGACTTTATTTCCTTTAAGAATTTGCATATAAAATTCAATTCATAATAAAACCTTAGTTATCTTTGGTATGTTTTGTAATATTTGTTTCCCTAACATATTTCTTAGTAATACTTAAAGGCAAACATGTATATTGCGAATTCGCTATATATAGTTATACGAATTCGTTATACGGATATAATGAATTACGGATATAGCGAATTAAATTCACAGGTCCCCAGGACTTCGCTATAACCGAGTTTTACTGTATATTTTGACATTTACTACAGATTTCAGAAGGCGATTTGTGTCCCTGCTAGCATACCAGTTCAGAAATTTCACACCGTCCATGGCTCTAAGCATTCTGGAGCAGAAACAGTTCAAATCTGGCAAATCAAGTATGTTTTATTAAATAACATCATCTTTTATTCACATTATCTTGTATTACCCATGATACCAATCATTGGTGATATTTATGGAAGAAAGCTCATTGTGTTTGTCCATCTCTTTTGTAGATTTGTCGGTACAAGAACTAGAGTTGTACTTTACTAAGTATGATGTGAAGCGTTTAGAGCTGTACGCCCAGAACATGGTTGACTATCATCTGATAATAGATCTTCTGCCCGCCATCAGTCGTCTCTACTTCCTGAATCAGATCAATGTTCAACTCAGCATCGTACAGAGTGTAAGGCACTGATTTCAAACAAACACTGTTGAGGAAAAAAAAAATTGAAAGGCTTTGTTAATTTTCTTAAAAATTTAAATTATGGATTGGGTAGCTTTTATGTTTATTTTATTTAAATTAAAACCCTTTTTAATGAAAACACAAGTGATTTTTAGATCATAATTTGGTAGTCATTTATTATTAATTTTCTTGTTTTTTAAGGCTTTGCTGCTTGGGTTGGGATTGCAGCACAAAACTGTGGAAGATCTGGAGAAAGAGCTTGATCTTCCCTCCAGCCAATTACTGGGTCTCTTCAACAGGATCATCCGCAAAGTTGTCCACGTAAGTAATCATCTTCATGTGTATTAAATGATGTTACAAGTATTTTGATTAGGAAGATCATTTTCCAAGCAAGTTTTGCCTTGTTCGCTCTTTGATATTAAGTATCTGCATATTATTGAAATGTTGTTGTACGTACATCAGAGTCTGAATGAAGTAATGGAGGAGGATGTAGAGAAAGATATGATAGAGAGGAAGGAGATAACACTGCAGCCCACAGAGCAGTCTATGGAGGAGGAACTGGTAAGTTCTACATCCAGGCAGTAAAGTAATCAGTTACAGACATGAAGGTTTTCTATCAAGGAGATAATAAACTCAGTACAAACACTCAGTACTGTCCCTGAATTATGTTTGTGTGGGAAAAATACCAGTATGTAATTCCTAAAGAACATGACTTCTGTATACAATGCAGATTATTTTAGCCTATAGACAACATCCAATAAATTTATTTAATGTCAGATGAACTCTTTATTTTACAGACAGCAGCAGCAGAGGAGGTTGAGGCAGCCCAGAGGAAGGAACTGGCTTTTCTGAAGGACCTTGACCTGTCCCAGTATAAAATAAAGGGGTCAGAGCAGGAGTGGAAGCAGGCCCTTGGGTCAGGGTCAAAGATGATCAGCATCAAGGGGTAACTCAGAATTACATGTATCTTGTGTAAAAGGGGATCTCTGTAGCAATCTCAAGCTGTAAACGAAGGGAATTTTAAAAGTGGGGTTCAAAGTGGTTATTTTTTTCAAAAAAAATATATATCAAAAATTATATTTATTTTATTATTATTTCAGATCATTAAAAGAGAAGAAAAGGAAAACAGAGGACGCTATTGCATTGCTAGAAGGATCTGGTAAAAAGAAAATTAAGAAAAAACACAAAAGTTGATGTCTATAGTATTTTGTCTTAATTATATGTCATGTACATGTTGAATCACTGCATTGAATTGGGACATCTGGGGATATTTTAAAGTTAGTACATGTACTCTTATGAGGAGTTACTAATGAGACCTTTTATTCAAAAAGGATGAAATAAATGTTCAGGCTTTTCCATGTATATTCTTAATATTAAAGAGATGAAATGAGTCATAATCATATATTTCTTATATAATATTTGTTAAATAAATCAAAAGATTTCTGAAAAGTATTGGTACTCAGGTTTTGTAAAACTAAAATTGTAAAGCAAGCAAAGTGTAAAATAAAATAAAAAGTGCCAGAAAAGCAAAGATCCTTATCATTGTCACATGACTTGTTATAACTCTGAAACAACATTTAAGAAAAGAGTGAAACAACATTTAAAGCCGCTTAGTCCGATTCTAATTGCGAAAAAATATATATTAGTTTTTCTTCCTGAAAAATAATTGTCCATAAATTGTTTCAACTTTTGTCAAATTATATCCCCAAAGTCTTTTTCTTTTAAAAGATATCAAAATTCAAAAGTTAAAAAAATTATTTTTGTTAGGTCACACAAAAAATAATCCTATGTTGATATCGCGAGAAATCACCTTCGAAAAATTAAATTTATCGCTTATATCTCATGAAGAACAAACTCGAGCATTTTGTTTTTCACAACAAAGTACTTATACCTGTACACGGACAATATTTTAGCCTTCGTTACTAAACTTCCTTTTAAAAAAAGGTTTTAAAAATATCTGATTTTCCTTTATTCTTTAAATATGCATATTGATATGAAAATACTATAGATTATTCAATTAATTTCTTAATTTTCAAAAAATATATATTATGACTAGGGTTCTACTAATGGAAAAAATACTCGGGTTTGAATTATCTTCAAAATTAGATATAATTGATAATTTTATTTTTTTCAAAGGTCAGAGACCAGAAGAGCTTATGCGATAGTAATGCGTCCATCGTCCGTCCGTCTGTCCACAAACAATTTTTCAAAATGCTACTCCTCCTCAGTTTTGGACTGATTTCAATATGACTTGGCACACAAGTAGACTACAGTAAGATACATAATTCTGTGCATCGGTTTTTGATTTCGATGAACGGTGTTGCCGTGGTTACTAAAAATAGAAATTTCTGTGAAATTCTTTCAAAATGCTACTCCTCCTACAGTTTTGGACTGATTTCAATATAACTTGGCACACAAGTAGACTACAGTAAGATTCATAATTTTGTGCATCGGTTTTTGATTTCGATGAACGGTGTTGCCGTGGTTACTGAAAATAGAATTTCTGTGAAATTCTTTCAAAATGCTACTCCTCCTACAGTTTTTGTCCTGATTTCAATATAATTTGGCACTCAAGTACACTACACTAAGATACATAATTCTACGCATCGGTTTTTGCTTTCTATGAACGGTGTTGACATGGTTACTAAAAATAGAAATTTCTGTGAAATTCTTTCAAAATACTATCCTCCTACAGATTTTAATATAACTTGGCACACCAGTGTTTTCAATAAGATTTTCAATAGAAGGAAAAATAGATAGAATAGCAGGAAACCAGTCTCGGCGAGGGGTCTGGGGGCCGCCTTAGGCCCCCAGCGGGTCCAGGGCAGAGCCCTGGTAGGGGGCCCAGGGGGGCGAAGCCCCCCGGCCGAAAACGAAATTCAGTATTTTTGTCTCACTTTTCTTACCTCTCAGGCCATTAAAAAAGTACTATTTTTTCACATTCATGTCACTATAAATTATCATATTTTACCTTAAAAGGTCAATTAGAAAACAATTTTTGTCTCTTCACAGATTTGTTTGACAGATTTTTGACAGACTTGAGTTTTTTTTTCTTCTGAAAACTACGTGTCTATTAAAACATATAGACAACTTCAGTATGAAATTATAGTACAGATAATAATTGTATATATAAAATATCATACTGAAAATTCTACATATTTATTCCCTTCACATAAATTGGTCAGGACTTTTATTCATATTTTTAAAAAAATTATTGTTAAAAATTTAAAGATTTTTTAAACACTTGGTGATGTACAGTACCCCCTTAAAATTGAAATATTCTGCAATCTTAGACTTTTAATAAAATAATATTCAAACTGATTTAATTTTTTGACATTTTGTACAGATTGTCAGAACAAAGTAATTAAGAAGATGGAATTTGATACAAAATTCTAGTACATTAAATCCTTCCCAAATGTGAAAACGATACTGTCCCCTGTATTTCAAGAGATCTTACACGAATAAATGATAATAAAGTTTTCAGTTTGATGATATTCTGTAAGAATTTCTATGTCTGAGTCACGTCTTAGCTTAACATTTGATATTTTCATTTTGAGCAAAATTCTGTCCGTAAGGTCTTCAAATTATATTGGCCTAGATATCGATATTTGCTGTTGTTTCACCGGGGAACCCCTCGCTTAATATTGAGTCTGTGGCAAATCAATTTTAAATCGAAAATTATAAAACACAAACAAATCTTTCGGAAAGAACCATACTTTATGCCTCTTAATGTATGTGATCTCAAACGCATGTGTTACAGCAGCAGCACGTTCGTTTCTCCACAACTTCGCTCAAAGGTAGCTAAACACAGTTTCGTATAAAATCCAGGGGGTTTTTCCCAGAGAGAAGCATGCTGGGTAGGGATTTTCCTGCTATTTATAGGAGTCTTGATGAAAACTGCATCTTTTTTGTTTTATTTTCGCATAAAGTAGAGTCTTATCTTAATATTTAAAGAAAAAAATG
>NW_026923733.1:0-21900 GCF_032062105.1 Saccostrea cuccullata | reverse complement strand
TTTCCTGACACTCCATGTGAATGGTTTCCATCTCTTTGTTGAGTAGAGCCAGCTCTCGCTCAATGCTGCTCACTGAGTCTTTTCTGACCGAGCCCTTCTGAGGGGAACACTCCATACCGTTATTCACGTAACGACTCTCTATATGAGCTCGGAAACTGTCACATTCGTTGCCGTAGTCGGTTACGTCGGTCACTTCATTAGACAGCACACTGTCATCACTGTAATTCTGCTCCTTACGTCGGAACTTTGATGTGGCCGCAGGAGAGTTTGTGCACTCCGTGTCAAAAGGATCCTAAAAAACAAAACAACAAAAATGTTAGGTCAATATCTTACGAGAAAATCTGTGAAATTAATGATATGTCTAAATAGGAAAATTGTTTTGATGAGAATATCATAAATAAGTATATAGTGTGCAGTTCAATACAGGTGAAATTAAAAAAAAAATATTTCTTCCTGTCATTTATTATCAAAATCCATTCATTTTAAAGATAGGTCTGAAAAGGTTAGCTACTTCACTTATATATACAATTCTATGTGTCTGAGCTACATGTATTTTCAATTCCTCTTCCATTAATTTATAAAAATAAAAACCAGCTACACCATCCTGGGAGCACATGAGGTTTAAGCTTCTGCTTTGAGGCAAATTAAAATTAAAGTTGCAATAAAATAAGTACTGATCCTAAATAGTTCAAGACAAAACAGGTCCCCCAGATTCCTATCTGCACTATTTTGACACACGACTCTATTCTGCTTGGTGTCTGTTGTTTGCATGTTTATGTTTGTGATTCCTATCTCTAGTTTCACCTTTCTTTTAATTTGTATATAATCAGACAATCATTACGTGAAGTAATGTAGTGTTTTGTAAGAAGAGGGTATCAGGCAAACTGTCAATCAACAGAATAACATGTACTACAATAGATCAAAAAATCTTGTGTCTGATACACATTTAAGACTTTCAGATTATTTAACAAAATTTAGCAAAATTAAATCGGAGCGGTAGTTAATTTGATCCTACAAAATGTTACTTTTCCTTTCAAAACTATCATTTGTGTTCCACTTATTTTAAGTTTTAAGTTTATTTTTTCCTGCTAGTAATTTCCCCTCCGCAAAGTATTTAGTTCTCTCAAAAATCTCCCAAGAATGGAATCTGCTTTAAGTAGGCTAGTGTACTTAAATTTATTTGATAAAATAGATTGAAAATAACTTTAGACTAATAAAATCATAATAGTACCTGTACAAAATGTGCTTTAGAAATATGTGTATTAAAAATTCATTTCCATTATAAAGAAATGTAACAGATATAGATTTTATGAATATTTGAAATAAAATTTATTCATTTTTTTCATTTTTGTAATATATAAACTTTCTTTTAATTTTTATTCATTTATTTACTTATCTGAATGTAACACTCCAGAGTCAATAGAAATTTTTAAAAAATACAATGAGTTGACTACGATATCTCTCCCCGTTAGCTGAGGCCTAGTCTATACAGAGAGAGGTCTGTTAGTAAATGGTTTGTACGATATCTCTTCAAAATGCATTTAGGTAATAGTTTAATAATAACAACCAATGAAAAAACCTCAACCATATTTACATATTATATAGCTGGTTTGTGGCCGTGTTCCTACAGGTATGTGTACCGTCGGGGTTCTAGAATATATAAAATTAATATGTACCATATAATCTCTTCTGCTTTCTTCCTTTCATCTCATTCTTTCGGGGTTCTCTAATTTAGCAAATTAGGTTATTTTGATCATTTGTTTTTGAGCAAACGAGAATCTACTTTCGTTTTAGCAATAGAGGGAATTCGGTATTAAATACACTGTAAATATGAAATGTAGGGAAATTACGAACAGTATTGAAGTCGAACTAAAAAGTTCATTCAAACAATACAAAATAGGAGCAGAGCAAACACGATTCTTATATTTATACCCAGATAGCATGACTACGTTGGCCCAACATAGGCTAAATGATGGTCCGTTGGCCGATGGTTGGCGTTGGGTTTACAACGTTGGCCCAATGTTGGGTCAATGTCAACATTACACTAGTTTACTCAAAGGCCGAGGTTGGTTGGGGACACAACATTGGCACAACGTTGGACCACAGTTGTTAGATTGTCAACACTAAGTTGACAGATTTTGTTGGGAGTACAATATTGGCCCAACGCCGGGCCAACATTGGTGAATCACGTTCTTATGTTGTTGTAGTTTGTTGGGCATTCAAGGTTGGCCCAATGTTGGGTCAATGTCGACATAACTCTATTTTACTCAAAAGCTAAGGTGATGAAACAACGTTGGCCGAACGTTGGACCACTGTTGTTTGCTTGTCACCACCAAGTTGACAGATTTTGTCGGGAGAACAACATTGGCCCAATGTTGGACCAACATTGGTTAATTACGTTTTTATTTTGTTATTTTGGGGCATACAATGTTGGCCCAATGTTGGATCAATGTCAACATAACTCTATTTTACTCCGAAGCTGAGGTGATGAAACAATATTGGACTATGGTTGTACATTTAATGTCGCATATACCATGAATACCTATAAAACATGCAGACGATCAAGTTATTATATAACATTTAATTTTTTTAGTTGTGAAACTTTGAAATACATGTATGTGTAATATTTAACATTGCTAGTTCTAAAAAGTAAATGTTTTAAATTAACACATGATTAACTTAATTGCATTTTGTAAGAAATATAAGAGACACATGTACACTTAAATTTTTTTGGTGTTGGATTTAGGGGGCATATTCTAAGATAAGAGAACATTTTCTGACCAAGTAATTAGGACAGGGTTTAACACAGCGTGAAACTGGCCAGTTTCTATGGTAATGGTGATATCTGATAGGACAGGATGGTCAAATCTGCATCCTTTTAACACGCCTAACATTTTACTCTCGGGCGTACCCTACAGCAGGACGTTGAAGATTTTACGTCAAAGAGAAAGTTTTGAAATGTTTGTTCTTTATTGTGGATTTTTAGAGAGCTCTATGTCCAGACATTTCACACACGGAAATGTAAGTACTATATTATTTACCTCAAATTATTTCAGATTTTTAGACTTAAAATGCAAAGTTTGTTTCATGTGATCATGATCATTTTCTAAGCTTGCCTTAGTTTTGAATATGTAACTAGATCAGACGCTAATCATTTTATTTTTAAATATCTTTGAAAGTTTGGATGGGTCAGTTTCGTTTCATATATCGATCTCTCTTTATATTTTCTACCAAATGTTTTGGATTGGTACTTAGTGCAGCATGTGTTTCGCATATTTTAGAGAAATCAAATCTCTTCTTCATAGATTAAATTATCATTCTATTTAATTAGTGGACATAACTTGGTGAGGGAAGAGGAGAGTATTTGCTGCCATGTTTTTTAAACAAAATTGAAGAATTCCATTGGAAGTCAAATGAAGTAATCCGGCTTTTTCAAAGATGATGGGTATTGAAAAAGTAAGTAATAAAATGCGTGCTTTAATTTGTTCTCCAGAATAATTCTTTACTGAAATAAAATATCTAAATCTATAAATAATCGAATATCTTATGTAGTAATACACAGAATCAATTAAAAATACTATAAAAGTGTGTAAATAAAGTACTGCTTAAAATTTATTTTTCAGCATTTCTTTCTTTTTTGAGATTTGCTTAATAGGTTTATTTTTTATTTAAAGGGGCGTTCAAACTAACCGCTGGTATTCCGAATCAATTTCTGTGGAATTTCACTGCGTACTACAGTATAAAGGAAGAATAAGAACAGACAATTGCAAGAAACGAAAGAAGAAAATGCGTTCAAAACTTTTACAAAGGCGGATAGTGATTGGTTATAAACCTGTTTATAAAAAGTGTATATAAGTGAAATAAGTGGAAAACTTTGGAAATTTATACTACTAGATACAAACTTCAATCTTAATAAGAGGAAAATTATTTATTGTTTTAACTGTATCAAAACACATTTGTAATTTCATATATACTTTCATTTACTTTTCTTGTGTAGAAACAATAAATTAGATAACTGATAATTTATTTTGTTCTGATAAATTTAGAGATGTTTAAAAAGCCTGATATTACTTGTAAATTAAGTTTAGATAACTTGTATTTTCAAGAAGAACTGGAGGTAGATTTTTTTCTGATTGTAGAGATGATCGGATTTGTTAATATGCAGATTTGTAGCAATTAAATGCTTATACACATTGAGCCAATGTTGGTCCAATATATCGGGCCAACATTGGGCCAATGAGCAAAATGACATTTGCCAACATTGGCCCAATGTTCTAGATGACGTTGGGCCTACATTGGCCCAATGTCGCATTCATTGGGCCACTGTTGGCGCAACGTTGGGCCAATGTCTGTAGAAACAACACACTACATTGGGCCAACATTGGCCCCAACATGTCGGGCCAACATTGGCCCGATTAGCAAACTTACATTGGGCCAATGTCATTTGCCAACATTGGCCCAATGTAACCGATGACATTGGCCCAACGTTGGCCCAATGTTAGCATGCTATCTGGGTAATTCCGTATAAGGCCTCTCGCATACTGAAAGGAAAATCAAAAACACCAATGAAAACATAATATTCCAAAATGTTTTGACTATTTAGCCAAAAATTATGGAAATTTGTCAGTGTCGTATCTTACATTTGGTCACAGTGCACTAAAATCGGTGCTGAAAACCTCTCAGGCGTGAAATATATGACGTCACATAAGGAAAGTGATTTAGAAAAAAAACCTTAAAACCCGTGCGTATTACGAGAGATAATTTCGTGATTACATTTACACACATAGGCGTTGGAAGCCAGGTGAAAGTGGGGGGGGGGGCCACTTGAAATTGGGGGATTAAACTAATACAAAAGGTTAACCTCAATTTTCAATGCCTTTATCATGTATATTTATTTGAAAAAAAGTGGGGGGGGGGGGGGCTTAGTCCTCCCCCTTTGCCCTTCCGGTTCCGACGCCTATGTTATAGAGGGAATAGTTGCACCTTAGGTATAGACATCACATTTGCATATATGCAGTTAGTTTAAATTTCTTGCAATCATGTCATAAATGAGGGTGAATAAAAAAGAAACATAATGTTGCCGTGTAGTTTGTTTTAACTATTCCACCAAAGAAACCCCATTTTTGCCAGTTATCGTAGAGGGACACGGAAGTTTTCCAAATAACCATAAAAATGACTTTGGCGCGAAACAACGTCATATCAAGGTAGGGCGCGTAACAACGTCATATCAAGGTAGGGGGCGTAACAACGTCATATCAAGATAGGGCTTTTCATCATGCCAACTTGGTTGTGTATTTAAAAGACATGTTTCACTCGAAATCAAAAACAATTTAAAATTATTTTGGAATCATTTTGTCATTGCAGACAATGTCTGTAAGAGTTCAATTCAAGTCACTTTATTATGTTAATATTAAGACATTGTATACCGTATAGATTTTTCTCGCATAATCACCAGTGTAAGATTGACTTGACCGGTGTGAGACAGCAGTGTGAGATTTTTCTATCTTACACTGTGTATTACTACGCCACGAACGAGAACGTAAACATTCCGTCATTATATAAAGAAATTGTAACAATGCCAAAAAAAAAAATAATACATAATTAAACTGTTGTCATTTAACTTATTAATATAAACTTATTTTCATTCAAAATATTATCGTATTTTCACTTTTTTAATGGCACTATTTCTATATCGCGGAATGATTCTTCTTTTATGCTGTCGGATGGATAATTTTCAAAGAGATAATATTCAAAACAAAATGGACCTCCTCTCCAATTTCATTCTAATTAATTCACATATAATCGGTTTTTCGTAAGGTATTTTTTATGAAATACAATTTCTACAGCTAAATTATGTAATAAAAATATCTGATACTGTCATAACATTGTACAACACATATTAAAGAAAAATATGGGTTGAGCATGTATTTGTGGCAGAGAGATTTTATTGGGTTCTAGTATTCATTTGTCTATAAAAATTATATGTCACTATTAAAGTGTTCATGAAATATATGTGGAGTGAAATATGTGGAGACATGGAACAGTATTTAAGATAGAAAAAAGGAGAGGAACTCGTTAGTTGTAAGAACTTTTCTGATCCATTTGATTTATTTCAATAAAATATGTTAAAAACATCAAAAGTCCATAAAACAATACAAAATAGGAGCAGAGCAAACACGGACTTCCAAAACATCAGGTGCAATTGAGGAGTGAGCATCCCCTGCATTATGCAGGTCTTTACTAACCTCTAGAAATACAAGCACTTTACATTACATCTCGCAGTTAATTTCTAAATTCCTATTATTATCGGCTTTCAATACGTAAACCTCGTATGTTTCTTTTTCAGTCAATATTATTACACATGGGGTGTATTTATCAACTTTTAAGTAAAAAGTTCTTTGCTTTCCAAGCATTAAATATAGTAGACAATAAAAGCTAAATTTATTTTCAATAGATTTCTAACTTAAAAAGCTTTTTTTTTATTTACCAAAAACCTTTCCCCTGGCTTTATTAGCATTTCCGTACGATAGGATAGGGCTGTTACACAAGGCAAGAATTTACAATTGTAATTCATTATACTTCATTTACCAGGATATACAGCTGTGTTGCAATGGCCCGATCACAAGCCCAGGACGTCATTCGATGTCAATACTGTGAGGACGAGCCCGCTGTCTTCCACTGTGTTCCGTGTGGAGATGAACTCTGTCTTCCATCTTAAAAGTAAAGTTCCCTCCGGACACAACATCGTCCGTCTGTCTGAGAGACTTCATCCAATTAATCAGATTAAAATGTGTGAGGTCCACCCATCTAAAGCGTACGAGGCTTGCTGTGAAGATTGTCAAGTCCCGGTGTGTATATCGTGCATTCAGGAAGTTCACGGAAAACACGCTATCGGTAAATTACAGGATCTTTACGAAAAACAAAAGGCTGAAACCGAGTATGAATTGTCTAAACTGAAGGGACAATATAAGTCTGAGATTATTCAAAGAATAAAGGATTTCAAAAATGGAGAGAGGGAAATAAAGACCAGCCATAAAGATATCAGAGAGAAGATGAACAAACAAGCTCAGGATTTTATAGATCATATCAGCGCCATTTTGAAAAAAGCCTTGGATGAATCCACAAAAGACGAGAGAGAGAAGTTATTGGAAATATCTAAATATACAGCAGAGGCAGAAAGTTTCGAACAAAACTTGGATCAAATGATTGAGAAATTTGAAACTCTTACAGAATCAAGTCATCCCGCTGTCCTTTTATTGTACCGAAAACAAAATCCTGACATATTTAAGAGATTAAAATTTCCAGACAAAATAAATCTCACTATGCCTTCATTTACAATCGGTCAGCTCAGCAAATCTCAAAATGAGCACCAGTTTGGTAAATTCATCAGTGGTGTTATAAGCCATTTTAAATCAAGCGATGATAGTTTAAAAGTTAAAGATCTGTCTGGGTCTACAAGCGTAAAACCGTCTATCAAAAAAGTATCAAGACGTGCAATACAAATAAGCAAAACAAAATCCCAAAAGAGAACATTATATCACGTAAGTTGTCGTGATGACAGAACAGCGTACATCAGTGGTGGTGGTTGTGGGATACTACTGATAGACAGGTCAGGGACAGAGCTGGATAACATCAGTACAGACGGACAACCATCTGGTCTGGCTGTGATGAAGGACGGAAGTCTGATTTACTCTGACTATGACAATAAATGGATCTATAAAGTGTCACTCAACAAAGAGAAAACAAAACTTATAAACACTGAGTATGGTCCTAGAGGTCTGTGTTGTACCAGGTCAGGTGATATCCTGGTCTGTATGGGTGTTTTATATACAGCGAGAGTAGTCAAGTACAGCAGCAGTGGGAGGATGATCCAGGAATTCAGGACAGATCAGAACGGGGAGAGACTTTTTATTAATCCATGGGGTGTCTGTGAGAATGTCAACGAGGATATCTGTGTTTCTGATTTCAACAGTAAAGTGGTCGTCCTGACCAAGTCTGGAAATCTTCGGTTTAAGTATGACGGGAAAGTCCTTAAACAGACGTTAAAAAAAGAATTCGCTCCGCGTGGTGTGGCTACCGACAGTCTGGGTCACATCCTTATCGCAGACAAAGACAATAACGTCGTACACCTGATCAGCCAAGACGCGGACTTCCTGTCTTACATCCTGACAGAGAATGATGGGATATCACGGCCGTACGGAATCTCTGTGGACAGGCACGACAACCTGTGGATGGTAGAATGTGAAAACGCCTGTGTTAAAGTGTATCAGTATCTGTCATAACTTTGAACACTCCTTTTCAACCTTTACAAATGTATTTATTTACCTTACAAAATAACTCATCATTAAAATGATACAGTTTTCCTTATAATTATTTTTCAGTAAATAGAAACAAATATGTTATTTTAATGGTTATTTTAATATAGATTTTCAAAAGAATATAAGTATATGTACATGTATTTTAAGCAGAATTGTTCATTAACAATGATATGTGACTTTGGAAAATGTCGTGACTATTTATTTCAACAAAATTTGCATTTTTATCTCACATAAATTATAGTGTAATATAACACAGTTATTCTTTTGGTGTTGAATATGGTTTGTTATTCACCAGAAAAATATTCATATTGACCGAGGCGAAGACTCAATGATCGATCTAAAAAGACTTTTTTATGCAAGAAGGACTTAACGAGAGTTATTTCTCTTTGTTCGCTTGCTGCATTTGTGAAGAGGGAAGGTATGCATAGGAAGTAGAGTCTCCTCTATGGAAACACAGACCCTTGATATATATTTTTTGAAAAAGTTTACTTTTCTGTGAGAGCCCCCACCCCCTCCCCCACTTTCGATACAGTTTTTCTCATGGTGTAATTTTTAAAATGAAGGACCCACCTTTTTCAAGTACAATTTCCAAGTATGAATTTAAACAGATGTGTTATACACTGTGGTTTTTTTTTCTCAGGTTCACCAGGATATATATCGTATCGACAAAGGAATGGAAATTACCATTGTTAATTGACAATGCGTCATTGATATATCTAAATGACGAGTTGAAGACTATAGCAAGTGTTTTCTTTTCAAGCAAAAGATTTTGCACAAATGCTGTTTCATATGAATACAAAAATAGGTATGCTAATAAAGGAGCGGAGTTGGTGCCCATGGGAATTCCAATTGATTGTTGAAATACCTGGTCTCCAAAAAACCTCCTAGATATTGTCAATTAGAAACTCAAGCATCATTTTGATGTCAACTTCAGATTACGTGTGTGTGCAACCAGAATGTGCTGTAACAGAATAATTTTGCAAATGACCACTGACCAGGTAAATTAATTAACGAGTTCCTTTTTTTTGAAAAAGCAGCTATCAGCTGAATAATATAATGAAAAGCTCGGACTATAATTTATCTTGGTTAAGGTTGCATATAAAGTTGAAAAGTCGTAAGTTTTTAAGCGGTTGATTTTGGTAAAATCTTATAATTTCAAATAGTGCAAAAGTTCTTAGGAATTTTCGAGCATCCACATCTGATTCACACCACTTCTTGAGAATATTGTTGCACCGCACTCTTGACAGTTTTCCTTCACTACTTTCAATATCTTAGTGAGGAGTAAAGAAAGAGGCTTTGTTGAACATTTACTGGAACCCACAATGTTAGTTTGTTTGTAAGGATTAATATGAAGTTTTGGAATCCTTTAAACATTTGTATATATAGTAGTTAAATTCATTTTGGCTCTGTGGGATACCCATGTCATATTAAAAATATTTAAAACTGACATATAATTTTTCAAGAATTTCTTCCTTAGAAAGGGAAGTGTAAGTTAGTTGGATTGCCACTTGTAGAGTTAAATCATTGTTTTTCTAAAGAACAAATTATATTATGATCCTAACAAACACAGACAATATTGTTACCTGCTTTGTCAGCAGGGACCAGTACGTACTGATCATGTAATTTATTTAATTTGTTTTTTACTTCTGGATTACTGTAAATCACTTTTTATTCGCGAGAACTTTATTTTTGCGTTATTACGCAAGACGGTATGCTTGGGAAAATATCATTCTCGCGTATAATAGAATTCCTTAAGATTATAAAGAGCAATGGCCACAATTCGTGAAAATTTTGTCTCCCTTATAAAGGGGCAATGATTATCTCGCGAAAATAAGGTGTGCAAAAAATTCAGTGATCTACAGTATTGAATACAGAAGGATAGATGGTTTTAATATTGCTCCTCAATATATGCCCCTTTTAATACGCGACTTTAACATGCATCTGATGCATTTAATCCATTCTGACACATTTTCGACGTCTTCTTTTTCATATCTGGCCCATCGTTACAAAGTTTTTTTGTAATTGAAAAGTTTGGAAGCAATGGTCAATGTTTATTTGTAGGAAATACCAGGTGTAGTCTTTATTTTTAAATATAGTTCCAACACATGTACACAAATGGTGCTGGCAAGGAAAAAATCCCTCACTGCTCAATGGCTGTAAGTTCCAAGCATAGGACAAAATCTATAGCTCTCAACCGACAAGGTGTGGCGTCTCCACACGAGTGAAAAATTCTAGCGAGGGATGTAAACAACACCTAATCAATAAATCAAAGGGAAATGCCAACTTTACGTATCCATTGTGACTATGAATACAAAGCAGTTGTATTTTACATTTTTGGACTGCGATTATTGAAATTTTAGAATCTTTTTTTTAAAACGTTTTGACACTTAACTTATCTGAATAAACATAACTTAAGGATGACTTTAACTTTTCTATCGTCAACTTTCCTTACTTATGCAGCAATATACCTTCATCACCTGCATACGGAGTATTTATATCTCAGTTGATTCGATACGCAAGAGCATGCTCTACGTATGAACAATTTCTTAAACGAGGCAAATTATTGACAAGCAAGTTGATGAAACAAGAATATCAACAGTCTCGTTTAAAGTCATCATTTTGTAAATTCTATGGTCGATACAATGACCTTGTCAGCAAATACAATTTATCATTGAATGAAATGCTGACTGACGTTTTTCATACCAATTGTTAGTCCATTATTTATACACTGATTTGACCACGGATTTTTCCCGTTACTTCCTGATTATGACAACGAGCACACGGCGGGGGGGACCGGTCGGCAGGGGATACTCACTCCTCCATGGCACCTGATCCCACCTCTGATGTTTCGGTGACTATGGTCAAAGTGTTTGCTTTTTGGACTGCTCTTATTTTGTATATTTGTTTAATGGACGTTGAGATTGAATGCTGTTCGTTATTTCCATATCCTCCTTAAGGATTAATTAGTTTCATTGAAAATTTACACTTGCTTATAGTGTGTGTTGGGTGTTTGATTTATTCTCTACATTTCCTGTGCAACTCAGTGGCCATTTTATCACAAAAGCTTACAATTAAAACTAAAACTTCACCAGTCTGTAACTTTCTAAGTAATCATTAAGGAAACAATCATAAAATATTGATCAAATGTAAAAGAAAATTAAGATTTTAGCAACTTAATTATTTTTTTGTAGAGGGGGGGGGGTTGTTAATAGAAACACATGAGCATGCATAGTAAATTTTGAATTTGAATTTTATCAAATCTTATTGTTCTTCTACATAGGCATATCTTATGACTGTTTTTTTACGATTGTGACAGGCAGTCACTCAAGACAATAAGCAGCAATGTCAACAAAGAACAAAGTCAGGATTCTTGTCACAAATATAAAACAATAATTTATTCATGTTCTCATATCACTGAATTCAGGAAAATGAAGCACAAAGTCTGTCAAAATGTAACCATGACGACAGTTTCTACTGACAACATTTGTAACTAAGCATGTGATCACAGGTGATGTATGTTTCTACACACGGATCAAAAACTTAAACCAGGTTATATCAACAGACAAAATAAACAAAGTCTATGAAATATTAAATTATGTGATTTTGTAATTTGACTAGTATATAGGAGTTTTGATATATCTTGCTTTATTCACTAAAAATTCTTACAGTGCTCTTTACATGTATAGTTGATATTTTATTACTATAGTATAATACAAAGGGACTAACAATCAGTAGGTCAGAACAAGTGGAATTCTTACAATCTGTATAACAAATGGCATAAGCAGAGTGTCTGGTACGATATGTTATACTATTACTTAATGATAGTGAAAATTTGGAGGAAATGCTTTCATAAGAAAGCAATGCACAGAGTGTGGATTTTACATTGGTTCATTTCTGTTCAAAGTAATGACAATTTATTTTCTAATAAATTTTTTCACTGTCATTGTGAAACATGGAAACAAAAGAGATGAATAGAATAGGGGGAAAATCTCTCTCCCTGACTTACACCTCTGACAGTGAATATCAGACATCAACAGAACTCTACATACACTACTACTTAAATATCACATGTGAATGAAGTATCGTATGTAATCATCTTGGCTGGCGGAAATGATGCATCTATGACGACGAGACCCAGAGGCAATAGAAAATGATTTCGCAGAAGTAATCACAGATCTCAGAAATCGGAATTCTAGTATCAGTGTATTTATCTCGGAAGTATTACCAAGGCGTGATACAGACACAGTGAAGTTAATGGAATTATTAAAAGTGTATGTGAAATGTATGGTGGTTCAGTGATTCCAACTTCTCTCTCTCTCTCTCTTGGAAATCCTCTCTCAAGAGTATTATTGGAAAGACAACATTCATCTGTCAGACAGAGGTACCGCCGAACTGCTAAAAATTTTCCATCAATACGTGAGTATCCTCAAAGTCGGAAACGTACATACGAATGGTGAAGAATCGGAAATACTTGGCAGTACTTCCTTCCGCCGTCCAGCCTTCTGTTATTTCTGTGGGGAAAGTGGACACATATCACGACACTGCAGACATGGAAGAAAGTTGGACTGCTGGAATTGTGGGGAACTGGGTCATAAAACCAAGCTTTGTCCGAATGGACACTAGGAAACTGGCAACGAATGTGTAGCCGACCATAGTTCCCAATCGATTTCTCTTGACAACAATGTTTATTCGACTCTTAGTAGATTATGTTCAGAATGTAATAAGATCCACTGTTCATGCAAACAATGTGAATATTTTTCTCTAGATTTTGTAACAAATTCAAAAAATTTAATTACTTCACCAAATACTTCTAAATTCTCAAAACCAGACAAGAATACTCATAGATTTCATACCAAGAAGGTTTCACAATCTGCTAATCATACGATATCTAAAAATGAGAATATACATGTACCACATGTACTGAGCAATAATGGATTTGGTTTGGTGAAAAAAGGTCTAAGATTTGGAAATCTAAACATATGCCACTTATTGCCTATAATTGAAGAAATTAAACTATTACTTCATGATAAACAAACTGTAAATATTTTAGGACTTTGTGAAACCTTCTTGAATGATCAAGTCAGTGATTCTGAATTGTATATTGAGGGTTTTGATATGGAAAGAAAAGATCGCATTCTGAGAGCAGGCGGTGGAATTATTGTCTACATTTCTAATAATATAAGATATAAACGTAGGCCTGATTTTGAAATCAGTAATATTGAAACAATTTGGCTGGAATTAAAGATTAAAAATTCTAAACCAATTTATTACTGTTCAGCATATCGTCCACCATCTGCTCCCTCCTGCTGGGCAGAGGACCTGGCTAGAGAGATTAACTGTGCCTCCTGCTGTGACGATGCAGAAATTATCTTAACAGGTGACTTTAATGTAGACTTATTCAAAGAACCCCCACAAAGTTGGACATATGCTATGGAAGAGTATGGTTTTTCACAATTAATTACAGCACCAACTAGAGTAACTAATACCTCAAGTACCCTAATAGATCACTTTTACACCAATAAACCAGATAACATGTGTGAAGTAAATATACCTTTTATAGCCATCTCTGATCACTACCCAATATGTGCCACTAGAAAAACAAAATGCATGCCGCAAAAAGGAAAACACATAGAAATTCAATATAGAGACTTCAAAAAGTTTGATGAAAATAAATTCCTCCAAGACTTAAAACATGTAGAATTTAACAATCTCCTCCAGATGCATGACCCTAATGAAATACTAACTGAATTCTATGAATTATTCAATAGCGTACTTGACCAACATGCACAGGTTAAAACAAAACGAGTAAAGAGTGAAATCCGTCCTAAATGGATGACACAAGAAATAAACAATGCTAGACATTTACGGGACTCTTACCACAAAGAAGGAGACATGGAGAACTATAGAATTTATCGAAACAAAGTTAGCGTTCTTATAAACAAATCAAAATCTTCTTACTATAAAACAGCGATCGAACAGAGTTCAAATCCCAAAGAAATGTGGAACTATCTTAATCAATTAACATGTAATCTTAAGAATACAACTCCATCTCATGTGTCTTCTAATGGGGAAATTGTTGATAATTTACAGAATATTGCAAATACTTTTAATAACCACTTTACGGATGTCTCTAACAAGCTTCTTTTGGAAATGCCAAAACATGATTATGATCCTAATATCTTATGTAATTTTGTTAGGTCTAAGCTTGATGAGGAAACCTTGTTTAGTATTCATCAAATTGAGGAAAGTGAAGTTTTTAACATGTTAAATTCTCTAAATATCAATAAATCAGCTGGTATTGATTTTATTGGGCCCCGTCTTCTGAAAGTCACATCTAAATATATATGTAAACCTATAACTCATCTTATTAACGCTAGCATAGTAAGTGGTATTTTCAAGACAAATTTAAAACAAGCCAAAGTAACACCTATTTTTAAGAAAGGAGACAAATGACCCGAATAATTATCGTCCTATTTCTATTCTACCAACTATATCTAAATTGATAGAAAAACATGTAGCTAAGCTAATACAAAATTTCACTAATGAATTTGATCTACTAACACAATCCCAGTCGGGGTTTAGGGAACTCCATTCCTGTCAAACTTCACTTACAAAACTAACAGAAAGTTGGCTTACTGCAATGGATCGTGGTGAACTAATCGGTATTACATTTATAGATTTTAGTAAAGCATTTGATTTAGTGAATCATGATATTCTTCTAGAGAAATTAACCCATTACAAATTTGACCAAACAGCTATAAAATGGTTTAAATCATATCTTTACGATAGGACCCAGTGTGTTAAATTTGGATCATGTGTCTCCAATATTCTACCCGTCACAGCAGGAGTGCCACAAGGGTCAATTTTGGGCCCCCTTTTATTTTTATTGTACATAAATGACCTTCCATTACATGTAAACAATTCAAATATTGATATGTTTGCTGATGATGTAACTCTGTATTCTTATAATAATAATGCAAGATGTTTAGAAAATACACTAAATTCAGATCTTAATGAGATTGAGAAATGGTGTGCTCAAAATCAAATGGTTTTAAATGTAGATAAAACAAAATGTATGTTAATGGGAACACAGCAAAGAAAATCAAAATTAGATAATCCAAATTTACAACTTTATGCCTCAGACAAAACAATTGAAATGGTTGAAACTGAAAAAATTCTTGGTGTACATATTGATGATAAGTTACAGTATACAAATCATATTGATTCGGTTTGTAAAACCTTAAATTATAAGTTATTTACTCTTCGAAGGATTAAGAAATTTCTCCCTCTACATACCAGAAAACTATATTACAATGCTTATATTTTACCATCCATTAACTATTGTTTGACTATCTGGGGTAATGCCCCCAAGCAGGACATGGACAGACTATTTAAGTTACAGAAAAGAGCAGCAAGGATTATTCTTGACGCAAGTCCCGTATTTTCTTTCAAACCACTGTTTGAGAAACTTGGATGGTTAACAGTTTATGAGCTAGTTGATCTATACAAATACATATTATTATACAAAATTTTCAGTGGAACGACTCCCCTTTATCTTTGTAATTTATTTGAATTTCATTCATCATCTTCTTATAACCTTCGATCTGAAAGTAATTATGATCTAAGATTGCCGAAATTTCGTACAAACTTAGAGAGACATCTTTTCAGTATTCAGGTGTACATCTATGGAATAAACTTCCCCAACACATTAATAATCTCTTTTTGAGCATTTAAGCGTAATATAGAAAATTACATCATCAGCTGTCGCACAATTATTTGAGCACAATAAGGTTTCGATATTGTATATTGTATTATGATTGTTAATTAACTATACATGGACGCTATATTCATAATCTTGTGATTGTAATTCCTTAAACATATTACTATTATATATGATGAATTGTATTTGTATATTTTTGTATTTGATATATATATATATAGAAGGCCCTCAAAATAATAGTGCATGCACTAATCTTTACCTTCTTTAAATAAAGTATTTATTATTATTATTAAGTACATGTATATATATTCATGACTTAGAGCACTTTTTTTACAGCTGCAATATGCAACCACCAATCCATAATAATAAACAACTTCCATCTACCAACAATGACAAATTGTATCTTGCAGAATCAGTTATTTCTATGGCTGAAACAAAACTCGATGAAAAAAAAACATATGTTTCAGTGGAACACCATACACATTTGTTGTATTTTCAATTTCAAAAATAAATGTTTAAATATATTATACAAGATATTCTTTAATTCATCTCTCTTATTCTCTCTGTTTAATCACATTACTATTTCAGTATATCACATTTGTGCAAATTTATGCAAATTAATAATAATCCAAGCATCCACTATCACACAGAGAAAGAGAGAGGGTTGTCACAGAGAGGAGGGGATTATTGGTGCTTCCCATCTGACACACGACTCCCGTAAGCATTTTAAAATCAATACAATAATTGTTCTAACACTTTCTTATTTTTATGCTTCAATAATTTTCCATGACTTAGTGTCAACAATGTTTATTTCTTTTTTTCCTTTTTAAAAGTTTACAAACAAATTATATCATCAAATTCTCGTTTTGTTTGTGATCACGTGCTTTTTCTAATGTCTTATTACGCTCTTCCTTTGACCAATAAAAATTTCAGTTCACTCATGGCATCATCATCCGTTGTCATTCCACATCTTTCTTTTGAAATTTTCTTGGCTCTCTCTTATCAGAAGCTTGCTTTTCATTGGCACAATCTTAACGAGTTCCGTCAGGCTTTTTTGATACTTTTATTTTGACCCAAAAAAACATCTGCCCACTGCTGTCTGGTGGAGTGGCAATGTTATCTTCAAGACATTTGGACTGTCTCTCGACTACACACGGTCGCCCTGTCCACTAACAGAGCTAGCACTAGAGACAGAAGGCTGCAGGGGTAGTCCATTATTTTTCCTGTTCCATCATGGGGTTCTGATGTTCTGTTGCTGGAAGAGTTTCTGTTGGATGGCTATAGTGTGCTCCAGGTTTTGGTTAGTGTACATCAAAAAATCAAAAATTTAATGTACAGGTTAATATTGTGCATCCCCATGACATGATTCTGTTTCTGGAGAGTTGCCATCATCAGGCACAATGGACTGGTAATAAAAAGTCGAGCCACCATTCTGTCCACACGGAGTACTTTGTTTGTTACTCAGTGTCAAATAAATAAAATAAAACATTCAAATTTGGATGGAGCTAGACACAACATAGAGTTTTTAAAAAATCCCCATCCTCTGAGCCTTGATTAAGTTCTAGATAGATTCTAATTATTTAGCTCTCCCCTGTTTATAAGCACTTGTGGTAGTGGACGCGTCTTTCTCACACTCAGTTCTCGGTTGTAGAGGTTTATTCACATAAAAAATAAATGGAATTAAATGGGTTTTTAATTTATTTTAAATATTTTTTATTTATTGAAAAGCACAATTCGTGGACTTTTAATTTGCAGATATATCTCGTTGAATTAATTTTTATCCATGTCCTTTGCATGTTTATCACACATTTCCTGACACTCCATGTGAATGGTTTCCATCTCTTCTTTTACAAAGACAGCTCACGCTATGCTGCTCACTGATGTTTCAAAGAGCCCTTCTGAGGGGAACATAAAAAACCGTTATTCATAAATATATATAAAAGGTTCAAAAAGTGTCACATTATTTGCCGTAATCAGTCACGTCACAAGATGACAGCACACTGTCGTCATTAATTTCTCCTTACGTCGGAACTTTGATGTGGCCGCAGGAGAGTTTGTGCACTCTGTGTCAAAAGGATGCTACCAAACAAAAAAAAAAATGTTAGAATATCTTACGAGAAAATCTGTGAAATTAATGATATGTCTAAAAAGGAAAATTGTTTTGATGAGAATATCATAAATAAGTATATAGTGTGCAGTTCAATACAGGTGAAATTCAAAAAAAAAATATTTTTCCTGTCATTTATTATCAAAATCCATTTTTTAAAGATAGGTCTGAAAAGGTTAGCTACTTCACTTATAAATACAATTCTATCTGTCTGAGCTACATGTATTTTCAATTCCTCTTCCATGAATTTATAAAATACACAGAGGCCCACGGGCCTTATAGGTCACCTGAGCATTATGCAACAACTTTCCAGTTACAGTGTATTGAATTTGATTCAATAACATGTTTTAAGCCAGATGCTATATGGCATTCACAATTTTGAAAGAGCACCATTGATCATCATAACAATAAACTTAGCAGTCGCTTAGCTTGGAGAATACCCATATGTAGGGTAGGGGGACAAAAATGCATTTTTTAATCAGTAATATTCATCAATAATCAGTAGTGCCCCTACACACTCTGTCATAAACCCTTTCCTAGGTTGCACAAATTTTTAAAAGGCACCCTTAAAATTGCCTATCAAAAAGTAAATAAATGTTTTATAAATACCGAGGACCAGATTTCAAACAATTAATTCATTTCCAGTATATAAGTAGAGCCCCCCCCCCGCTGGGGCCTTGAAATTCACAATTCTGCAAGATTAGGGCCCTTGCTCATCATAACAATATAGGTTGTTCATCTGCTTCATACCCAGAGACAGAGAAGAAGATTTTCAAAGATTTAATGTATTTTCACTATATAATCAAATTTCAGTTCACCCTAACATCATCACCCCTGACCCTGGGGTAAAATTCACAATTTTTGTAGAGGCACTTTTGCTCTCTCTTTGCACTATATGATTAATTTAATACCTAGGAGCAGAGAAGAAGATTTTCAAAGAATTCATGTAATTTCACTATATAATCAATAGAGCCCCCACCCCAACACCAGAACCCTTGATGATAGGGCCATTAAATTCACAATTTTGGTTGAGACACACTTGCTCATCATAACTATGCACTTAGTTAGTTTATATAATACCTAGGAGCAGAGAAGAAGATTTTCAAGGAATTCACATTTTTTTACTATAAAATCAATTAGAGCCCTCTCACACACACACACCAGAACCCTTGACCCTAGCCATAAAATTCACAATCTTAGTTGAAGAACACTTGGTCATCATCACTATCTACTTAGTTAGTTTATTTGAAACCTAGGAGCAGAGAAGAAGATTTTTCAAAGAATTCATGTATTTTCACTTTATAAACATTAAAGTCCCCCCCTCCCCCACTAGAACCATTGATGCTGGGGCCATGTGTTTGTTTCTCAGTAGTCACCCTTGCTCATCATAACTATTACTTACTTGGTTTATTTAATACTCAGGGGCACAAAAGAAGATTTTCAAAAAAATCATGTATTTTTAATATAATCAATAGAGCCCCATCCTAAGTCCTAACACCAGAACCTCTGACCCTGGGTTATAAAATTCACAATTTTTGTATAGGCACTCTTGCTTATCAAAACTATGCACTTAGTTAGTTTATTTAATACCTAGGAGCAGAGAAGAAGATTTTCAAAGAATTCATGTAATTTCACTATATAATAAATATTCGAGCCCCCCCCCCAACACTAGAACCCTTGACCCTGGGGCAATTTAAATTTGGTAGAGGCACTCTTGCTCATCATAAATATGCACTTAGTTTGTTTATATAATACCTCGGAGCAGAGAAGATTTTAAAGGAATTAATTTAATTTCAATATATAATCAATAGAGCCCCCCCCCCCCCCCCCCCCCCAACACCAGGACCTTTGACCCTCGGGCCATAAAATTCACAATTTTGGTAGACGACTCTCTATCATAACTATGTCACATTCGTTTATTTAATACCCAGGTTACGTCGGTCATTTTCAAAGAAATAATGCATTTTCACTATCATACTTATTTAGCCCCTTAGCACTAGAACCCCTGACCCCAGGGCCATGAATTTCACAATTTTGGTAGAGGACTTAATGTTGATTACAATCATGCAAATAGTTTGACTGCTTCATGTCCAGGAGTAAAGAAGAAGATTTTTAAAGATTGCATTAATTTTAGGGGTTTTGGCCCCACTCCTCAGGCCCCAGTATATAGTGTGCAGGGATCATGAAATTAAAAATTTTTGTTCCCCTTTACCTGTGCTTTGTGCCAAATTTGGTTGAAATCCATTCAGTTTAAGAGAAGAAGCTGAAAAGGTTCAAATGTTAACACTTCACTTACATATACACACTATGTGTCTGAGCTACATGTATAGCAATAGGTCACCTGAGTTTACTCAGGTGACCTAAAAACCAGCTACACCATCCTGGGAGCACATGAGGTTTAAGCTTTTGCTTTGAGGCAAATTAAAATTAAATTTGAAATAAAATAAGTACTGATCCTAAATAGTTCAAGACAAAACCGGTCCCCCATATTCCTATCTACACTATTTTGACACACGACTCTATTCTGCTTGGTGTCTGTTGTTTGCATGTTTATGTTTGTGATTCCTATCTCTAGTTTCACCTTTCTTTTAATTTGTATATAATCAGACAATCATTACGTGAAGTAATATAGTGTTTTGTAAGAAGAGGGTATCAGGCAAACTGTCAATCAACAGAATAACATGTACTACAATAGATCAAAAAATCTTGTGTCTGATACACATTTAAGACTTTCATATTATTTAACAAAATTTAGCAAAATTAAATTGGAGCGGTAGTTAATTTGATCCTACAAAATGTTACTTTTCCTTTCAAAACTATCATTTGTGTTCAACTTATTTTAAGTTTTAAGTTTATTTTTTCCTGCTAGTAATTTCCCCTCCCCAAAGTATTTAGTTCTCTCAAAAATCTCCCAAGAATGGAATCTGCTTTAAGTAGGCTAGTGTACTTAAATTTATTTGATAAAATAGATTGAAAATAACTTTAGACTAATAAAATCATAATAGTACCTGTACAAAATGTGCTTTAGAAATATGTGTATTAAAAATTCATTTCCATTATAAAGAAATGTAACAGATATAGATTTTATGAATATTTGAAATAAAATTTTCAAATCTATTCATTTTTTTCATTTTTGTAATATATAAACTTTCTTTTAATTTTTATTCATTTATTTACTTATCTGAATGTAACACTCCAGAGTCAATAGAAATTTTTAAAAAATACAATGAGTTGACTACGATATCTCTCCCCGTTAGCTGAGGCCTAGTCTATACAGAGAGAGAGCAAATGGTTTGTACGATATCTCTTCAAAATGCATTTAGGTAATAGTTTAATAATAACAACCAATGAAAAAACCTCAACCATATTTACGTAAAGGAGAAAGGCCGAAAACTGTCCGATTCTGTAGAGAAAGAACTAATCCAGGGCCATAGGCCCGAGATTCGTTCTTTCTCTCACAAAATGGACAGTTTGAGGACTTTCTCCTACTTAAAACATGATTCTCTTTGTTTGGGGAATTGTTTTTTAAAAATGTGTAAAACAGGTGGCACATATACAATATATTCATTGTTTACAGAATGGACAGTTACAGGTAAGCTTAGCGTGCACAGCAATTTGTTGAATAGACATTGTGTTTCCAGATGCGAAAAACAAAAGGTCTTTGTCTAACGAATGGACAGTTACAGGTGGACTTCGGGATTGTTTTATTTATATAAGAATGCAGCTCCTCAAAATCATTTTATATTTTGCGTTGT
>NW_026923732.1:0-22343 GCF_032062105.1 Saccostrea cuccullata | reverse complement strand
TTCTCAGACCCTGTGACCTATATAACTCAGAGCCTCTTACATTTATTTTACATGCTTAATTCATTATATACCAGTTTGAATTCTATTAATGATGTAAATTAGATAAATGTTTTGATAAATGTTTTGCTCATAATTCCCCATTTTCAAACGGTGAGTTATTTCCCCTGAAGGGAACTCTTTTACTGTGTTTAATACGCATGCGCTATAAATAAAGTCACTTCCGCGGACGTTCTTGATGTAAACATGTTCATGGTGTAATGCCTCTGTCATGTGGAAAAATGTTATTGTGTTTGTGAATAAAAAGAAATCTTAACTGATTCGTATTTTTTTTTAAATTGCCCACTCATAGTCTCTTTCTTGATTTGTATTAATCTGTGTAGTACTATAATGAGGTGCTGTACGTGTGACCCCCCCCCCTTTACAAAAAAAAAACCCCGAAACAAATTACTGATAAAATGCTGATACATATTCGAATAGGCCTATTTAAATAAAAAAGCTAATAAGCTAATTTTCGGTAGTGGATGTATTGCAGACGGATCATCATTATTTACAAAATTTGCGGAACAAATTTTTAGTTATAAAGTTATTATAAAGTTTTTTACGAATTAATCTAGCCTGCTGCAGCCATATTTTCTTTGTATATCTAGAAATTTTTTGGAGACTGATGACATGTCCATCTACAGTTTTACCTCTGAAATTGCTGCATATACAGCAGTAGTTCGTCTTCTGCGACCGATACCAAGAAACTGCGTTTTTGCTCGATTGTATGTCATAGCATAGAACTTTTACTTACAGGAACACATTTGGTGACAATTAAAGGCCTATTTCATTTGAATTAAAATTTCATTAGAATTTTTTATTTGTAAAATAATTTATTCACTATATAGTATTAAAACTTTGAATGGAATTCTAAATGAATAATTTAATCTCGTCCTCAGGTAACGAAGAAAGACTAATTAAAATAGCATTGACTAGAATTCGTGTAACATATGTCGTATAAAGTCTGAGCTGCATTTAATCAAAGTTTTAGTGTAGGATTTAAGCATATGTACATGTATATTCCCGAGTAAAATACACATGTTTTAGATCAGAGAATTGAGAGAAGAAACACAAAATTGATACAATAATTTCCTAGCGTATTTCTCGTTAATTAACGGAAAACATTCTTTTCTCAAGTGTTATTTATTTTTTTTAAATCCTTTAAGTGAAAGTACTTGTATGCATTTATTTTTATGAGTTATTCTTTTTCCAAAGTGTATAAAAATCAATATCAGAGAGAGAGAGAGAGAGAGAGAGAGAGACTCATGTAACCCCGTGTAACTGACATACATGGACATCTGTGAAAAAATATATGTACCGTAATTTTATTGAATTCACAATTAATAATTCTAATAATTTTTAATTTTCACAACTAAAGGTCCATATTCAACTGTTCAACCCATTTACATATTCTCTGTACCTGTACGCACCGGGGGGGGGGGGGGGGGGGGGGCAAGGGTCTTAGCCCCACCTACAGGTTGCCTCCCCCCCCCCCACACACACACACACCGTTAATACTACGGTAAAGTTATAAAAGGGAAATGTAGTATTGTATGCCAAGGAACTGGCACTGAAATAAGTAGCTTTTTCAACTTTGGGCAAGTTTTTTCTTTGCTTGTCAACTTTTCCAGGTAAGAAAAATCTCCCCCCCCCTTACATTTAAAGACGATGCTACGTGCCTGGCTAATTAGTATAGCTTTCTAGAAAGGAGGGGGGAGGGGCTAACAGACCCTTTATAAAATAATTTATTATCTTACAAAAATGCAAACCGTTTCCTTCTGATTCCACCACAATCACACAGCACATACTTTTTGGAATAGGCTAGATGGAAAAGTTTTGTTAAAACATCGTTTGTTATGAATTAATTTAAAATTTGTTCTTGTACTATACATGTTAACATGTAAATTTCTACATCACATCACGTTGCGTCACCCATTATCATATTTTTAGATTAAACACCATTTGGCACACCTCGGCCGATTCCCACTTCATCTGATAAGGTGACGGAATCGTAGTCTGGTTCCCGCCTCCGCCACTTCGTTTCACTTCGTTTTGGAAGTGAAACGAAGTGGCGGGGGCGTGAACCAGACTAACGGAATCGACGAATGGAATTAGCACATGGCTGCAGTCTGGTGTGCATTGGATTAATTCATTTTGTGTTATAATTGGATTTATATTTCATGAAGTTGACAAGACCTATATGGCAGTCGGTAAGTACAAGTTTAAGTATAGTGGGGGGTAAAAATAAACCCAAACGATTAGGTTAAAGTTCAAAAAGGGTCAAAGATCATCGCATGCCACACTAGACGAATTTCATATTGTGAAGTTATCTCCCGTTGTCGATGTGACATTCAGTTACTGCCAATACTGGTGCGGATCCAGAATTTTTTTCGGGAGTAGGGAGGGGGGTTCACATCTCAGTCAAAAAATTCCAGCCCAGAATTTCCTGACAAGCAGGAGAAAAAAAAAACTGAAAACAAATAAACAAAATGAAAACAATGATAGTGTAGTCAATGTTTTCTAAGTTAGGGGAGGATGTCCAAAGTCATTTTTTATTTGCTTCAGTATATAGTCTTGTTTAAATAACAAAGCAAATTCCAGGGGGGGGGGAGGGGGATGGGGGGATTCCAATCTCCCTACCCACTCCCTGTCCCTGAAATAACAATCTATTTTGTGATTCCAATTAAATATCATATTTTATTCCATTTGACTAATTATGCATATTTTGTTTCTTGTGTTTATATTATGTCTGTAATTTGTCTGCAGAAATTATAACCTTGCCCATAAGTTTTAAGTGGGATGGGCTATACAAATGGCTTCCACATTTTATAGGTTTATTTCTTGTGACAATTAAGACCTTTTATTTGGGTACCATTAATTTTTACCTCTGATCGCTTGACCTAGGATACACATTTTTACAAGAAAAATACCAAACTTTAAACTTGGCCTAAATTTTGATCAGTAGGTGCTAGGGCTTTCATGCTTAACATGTGTATTCATTGTGAACTGTTAACAGGTATAAATATGTTTGACCTTGACACTAGAGTTTGAACCACTTAAAAAAAATTAACCTTGGCAATTAACTTTCGAACAGGAATTACTAGGGATTTCTTTATTTCACATATGCATTCCTTGTGACAAGACTTTCTTCTGATACTAACAATTTGAACCCTTTGACCTTGACCTTTGAGTTTGACATATATTTGAGAAACTTCAACCTTCGCCATAGGCTTCCATACAGGGACATCAGTGTTTCACAAACACATCTTGTCTTCATTATTATTTGGTGGTGTCTCCATATGAGGGAAAAATTCCCAAGAGAGATGTATTCACAACAAACTAACAAATTACTAAAGAAAATATAAAACATGAATATGTTGGTCATGCATATCTCTGCATGAAAAAAACAGCTTTTCAAATACTGTAACCATATTGTAACCCTTTCAAAACACTCATTCGAGCTTTTCTGGTTTCCTTAGCATATAACGTCTGTCGTGACGTGTCGTCCATCTGTTTGTCTGAAAACTTTTTTACATTTTTAACTTCTCTAGAACCACTGGGCCAATTTTACCCAATTCATATAGAAATATGTACATTTGTATGTAAGACTGTCCATCTGTCTCAATAAATTTAACCTTGGTCATCACAGTCATATTTACTGGATGAGAAGAGACATTCATATTAAACTTATGTATTAGTATTTACCTGTGAGAATGGCATGGTTTTTTTTTTTACATGTGACCTAGAAGTTTGACCTACTTGCAAAAAAATTAAATTGTTATAAATTCATCATTTTGAAAGAGAAAAGTTAGGGCATTCATATCATAATGCATGTATATTATTGCCTGTGATAAGACCTTTCCAAATAAATCATGACTTTTACTCTGTGACCTTGCCCTTGAAGCGGTCAAGCCTAACCTACTTTTCAAAAATGTTGCTTTTGCTTATAACTTTTGATTGAGATGAGATATGACTCTCACATTTGACATGTACATTAATTACTCATAAGAATTCAAGTTGTTTCCCAGCATGCGATGCTTTTTTACCCCTTGACGTTGATGTTTTACATAATTTTCAAAATATTTAACTCTCCTAAAAGATGATTAGGCTTCTAAGTAACATTAAGGGGGACTTCAGGGAAGACAGGGCTTTTTGCACAAAAAACATCATTTTTCGACCCACATTTGACCCCCAGGGGCAAAATCTAAATTCCAAAACCTTACTGCACATCTACCTGACACCACCAACCATCTCCCAAAAGATGATTAGGCTACTTTGTAAAATGTAGGAGAAGTTCAGGGAAGACGGGGCTTTTTGCATAAAAAACGTCATTTTTTGACCCCCATTTGACCCCCTGGGACAAAATCAAAATTCCGAAACCTCACTGCACATTTACATGACACCACCAACCATCTCCCAAAAGGTGATTAGGCTGCTGAGTAAAATGTAAGAGGAGTTCAGAGAAGACGGGGCTTTTAGCATAAAAAACATCATTTTTCGACCCCATTTGACCCCCCAGGGCAAAATCAAAATTCCGAAACCTTACTGCATATCTACATGACCCAACCAACCATCTCCCAAAAGATGATTAGGCTGCTGAGTAAAATGTAAGAGGAGTTCAGGGAAAACAGGGCTTTTTGCATAAAAAACGTCATTTTTTGACCCCCATTTGACCCCCTGGGACAAAATCAAAATTCAGAAACCTTACTGCACATGTACATGACACCACTAACCATCTCCCGAAAGGTGATTAGGCTGCTGATTAAAATGTACGATGAGTTCATAGAACACTGTGATTTTAGCATAAAAAACATCATTTTTCGACCCCCATTTGACCCCCAAGGGCAAAATAAAAATTTCGAAACCTTACTGCATATCTACATGACCCAACCAACCATCTCCCAAAAGATGATTAGGCTGCTGAGTAAAATGTAAGAGGAGTTCAGGGAAAACAGGGCTTTTTGCATAAAAAACGTCATTTTTCGAAACCCATTTGACTCCCCGGGACAAAATCTAAATTCAGAAACCTTACTGCACATGTACATGACACCACAAACCATCTCACGAAAGGTGATTAGGCTACTGAGTAAAATGTAAGAGGAGTTCAGAGAAGACGGGGCTTTTAGCATAAAAAACATCATTTTTCGACCCCCATTTGACCCCCCAAAATCAAAATTCCGAAACCTTACTGCACATCTACATGACCCCACCAACCATCTCCCAAGAGATGATTAGGCTGCTGAGTAAAATGTAAGAGGAGTTTAGGGAAAACGGGGCTTTTTGTATAAAAAATGTTATTTTTCGACCCACATTTGACCCCCCGGGGCAAAATCTAAATTCCAAAACCTTACTGCACATCTACCTGACACCACCAACGCAGTACAGTTAAGGCAACACATGAAAAAAATATGGTAATGAGGTTATAATGAGGTCTGACGTCATGACAGTTGCTCCGCCCTGATTAATCCTTATAAGGAAATAGAGCTCAAAATAACTATTTACCGATATTTGCAAGAATTTGTAGCAAACGTCAATATTTTCATGTTTAAATAAATACTTATTAGTGATTTTCTCTTACATAGAATAGCATATCTATAAAAATAATTCACTTTTTATGTGCCGCTTAGCTGCATTCGGCTTCAGCCAAACGCTTGCACTCGATGACACGGAGTGTTGTTTACATCTACAAACGTGGCGACATCAGCTGAGATATGCAATGGATTTTAATGCAATAACCGGGGAATCTTATTAGAAAATAGGGATAAGATAGTGACAAGGCATTGTTTAACCCTATTACGAGAATATGAGAACATTATTTCGGAAGATAATGGAAGACTGAGACGATCATCATCCAGCTCCCTAGATCCATCTCTGCAGTACATTTAGCCCAGGTATTTATGCGCATGTATGTGCAATATCTAGATATTTTATAGAAAAATCCGATAGCGAGTGTGTACATGATCATTTACATGTATTACATGTATCACAGTCAGTGAAAACCTAATGCAGTGTATTGCGATTGTGTGTATATTATGCCCCCCCCCCCCCCCCCAACAGTTCCAACATACACATACAAAGTTGCACACTTTTTATATTAGAATTTTTTATGTAATTGTACCATAAATATATGGTACAGAGATCTTGTCAATTCGCTTATATTCTTTGAGACATTATGTGTAGTAATGGGGATCAACTGTGACAACAGTCACAACAGTAATACAGATTTACACTAAATTAAATTTGAAATTTCATTGTTTCAGTAAATTAGTTGACAATGATTTACTGAACATGTTAGGTTGTTTTCTTTCTGACAGTATACAAACATGCTACATAATATATCTATAAAATATTTTTTGTATCATTAAAGTTGAAAAGAAAACCTACAGTAGTCAGTTTAAATCTATGTTTGTAAATTTATAGAATTTCTAAATTAATGGGGGAAATAAAATATTTTTTTAGTTTGATTGCATGTCAAGTCAATGAAATTCTGTAATTATACATTATTTTTGTTCTAATTATATGATATATAAATCTTCTACTATTGTAGTTAGCTGTCAAGAGTTCCAGGCTTGAGGATGACTAAATAAAACCCCTTCCATTTCTCCACAGGGTATGTATACTTCTAAAGCATTTCACATTTTTTAAGATGCAGGTGTGATTATATTTATTTTTCATTTTGGTAAAGATGAAAGAATGTTTTTTTCATATACTAATTACTTTGTCTAGTAAATGTCAGAGGTTTTAATTTCCCAGAAAAGTTTTGTAACACAACTTTGTTTCTTTTTAATATCTTGTATATCATGATTTGTTTTGTGTGTGTAATGTCATTTTATTCTACAATGTATTTCATTTAGTAATCTCATAGCATTATAATATGTTGCAGCTATTCCCAAAGAATTGGATCTATGAATTCATTCAGGCAGCAAGTTAATCCATCATTTAAGGAAAATGGTATGCTCCATGATATTAGCTATTATAAACCAAGCAATATTCCTGGCAAAATCATAAAATATAACAGTAGAATTGCATTTAATTTATTTTTCAATTAATCATGCATTCAATGCTCCATGTTTTAATACATTGTTTTGAATTTAATTTAATTTTAAACACCAATTTACTCTCAATAATGGTATGTATACATGTATATCCTGACTTTCTCATACTTGTATTTTCAGAAGTGACTTCATCCACAAGAACATGAAGTGATGGAAATAATTTGCACCTGCTCAGTATTCCTTATAAAGTCTACCTATGAATTTGAAAAGCTGTTTATGAAATAAATTTTCTTGATCAATAAATTATGCTTTTACTTTTTCATATGCATTTACTTATACTGTATAATTATTGAAAAGGCTAGTATTAAGATTTGGAAGTCTCAACTTGCATATGTTTTGTGTGGTGGGTGTCAATCTCCATCAAGATGTTATTTCCAGCATGTACATAGTGTTAATTTGTTTTTCTATAAAAGGAACTAAAAAGGAGATTATTGATTCAAAACAGGTACATGTAAGGGGACCACCATTTTATTCTGAAGGAAAGGGTTGGTTGGCATGTTTTCCCACGTCATTTTTTTAAAATAATATTTATTTCCAATAAGATGAAGGACAGATTATTTATTTTCCTCTTCACTGAAAAAATGTCTGGCAAGCAAAAAAAAAAAAAACCAAAAAAAACAACCTTCTAATTCATAAGAGGTGAGCGCTGGTCTGGGGCAGATTATTTATTTCTTATCCAGTCAACATTTTCGAGAAATGCCCCCCCCCCCTCCTCTTTCGGAATGAAATGGTAGTCTTCTTACCAAATACAGGAATATGAATGCTATCCACTTAGTTCTTAAAACGTACAACTTAAATTCCTTAGGAGTTGAAGGTTTAAATGAAAGCCATCATGATAGAATCTCGTATGCGAAAATAAAATGAAACAAACCAAAACATTTTCTTATGTGTAACGTTACATAAGTGTATGTACAGTAGTGACAGAGTTGTATAGTTATCGAATTAAATGTTGCATTGATGGAGCCTATCAATTGATTATTTAAAATTATAATTGAATAATTCCATTTTTATTAACAATCGGCGTTTTGGATTACATGCTGCAGCAAAATTTACACTACATGTAGCTGCATGATATTGTGTGTTGACACATATTTGAGGAAATGCGGAAGGTCTGAAAGACGTCTTTTAGCATACATCATTCATATATTGTATAGAGAACGAAGTCACAAAATAGAAGGAACAAATGTTCAGGATGTTTTATGCATACCGTTTGATTTAGTAAAAAATCCCAGGGCAGTCCGCAAGTATATTTATTCAAAATCTACGAGGTAAACAAACTATATCAAGTACTACAGAGTTATCTCCCATGCTGGGTCGGCGATACGTTTGAAATCTTTATTTAGATTGACTGTACCAAGATGTCAATTTTTAATCAAAAAGTTCAAGGGCAAGGCGACAATCTAAAAAGTAGGTTTTTATTTTAAATTATTCGTTTTACTGTATAGTTTTCAAAAAGTGATGCTCATTTCTTTGTAATCCTTTAGATAATTTATAATTATCTATGAAATTAGGAAAATACCCTATTTTTCATATGCTACTGTCTGTTTTAGCTGAATAACTTAAATATATCGGAAAACTAACTGAATGAGCATTGTTTTTGCAAAAGTATAGATACATAGGGACAATTTAAAACACTTATTTCTTTGTTTGCCTTGCCCTTGAACTTTTTGGTTAAATTTGACAATTCATTTGTTGACCTAAATTCGGAGCCCACGTGACTTAAGAGGGTCACATGATGACAAAAAATACCGATGTGAATAGCGATGGACATACTCTTCAAGATAACATAAAGCTATTTTAATTAGAATGTCCCGAAAAATTAAACAATTAAACATTAAGTGTATCATTTTCGGTGACTTTTTACAGAAAATGTTGCCTTAACTGTACTGCGAACCATCTCCCAAAAGATGATTAGGCTACTGTGTAAAATGTAGAAGTAGTTCAGAGAAGACGGGGCTTTTTGCATAAAAAACGTTATTTTTCGACCCCCATTTGACCCCCAGGGGCAAAATCAAAATTTCGAAACCTTACTGCACATCTACATGACACCACCAATCATCCCCCAAAAGATGATTAGGCTGCTGAGTAAAATGTAGAAGTAGTTCAGGGAAAACAGGGCTTTTTGCACAAAAAACATCATTTTTCGACCCCCATTTGACCCCTCGGGGCAAAATCAAAATTCCGAAACTTTACTGCACATCTACATGACACCACCAACCATCTCCCAAAAGATGATTAAGCTACTGTGTAAAATGTAGGAGGAGTTCAGGGAAGAAAAGTGTGACAGACGGACGGACGGACGGACGGACATGAGTAACAACAATATACCCGAACTTTCTTTAGAAAGTGCGGGTATAATAAGAGCAGAGCAAACACGGACCTCCAAAACATCAGAGGTGGGATCAGGTGCCATGGAGGAGTGAGCATCCCCTGCCGACCGGTCACACCCGCCGTGTGCTCGTTGTCATGATCAGGAAATAACGGAAAAATCCGTCGTCAATTCAGTGTATAAATAATGGACTAACAATTGGTATGAAAAACGTCAGTCAGCATTTGACTCAATGATAAATTGTATTTGCGGACAAGGTCATAGTATCGACCATAGAATTCACGAAATGATGACTTTAATAAGAATTAATTATATAATGTATGAATAAGATTTTAGGAATACATTCTGTTTATGCTTATAATAGACAGTCTATTTTTTCTGTGTGTGTTTGTGTTTTATTTTTTTTATGTTTGTTGCAGCAATATTAAACTGAAGTTTGTTTCTTAAAAATGATACTTATTCTATTTGATTCTGCATAAAATAGAAATCCAAATTAAATAGAAAAATTCGTTCCATACAATAACTATTATACATCTTTCTTTTCTTTTGTGTTTTCTTTAGGGAGAAGGCTAAAAAAGGTTTTGCCTGCTGCCCGATCCCATAAACTTTTTGTGAATTAAATTTTGTATAAATACCTATCTCTTTTCTCTCGCAAATGAAGGGTTTCGTCTTTTTGCAGTTGTCTGTGTAGATTTTCATTGCTGTTCTATTATAGTACAAACAACGTATCTCTTCCGTAAATTCTTCTGCGGGTATATGTATTGATAATAAGAACTTCAAGGATTTACAATTACGAGTCAGAATCTCCTTGTCTGAAGTTCGCATAAATCCTCCGATCCATAAACCATTAGACACACTTTAAAACAAAAAAAACATAGAAAGGACTCTTGTACGTAATGACTAGTCAAGGTATGAAGAATATAAAGAAAATTGTCTTTAGCAATGCATGTTCAAAAGAAAATTGTCACAAGCAATTAATGTTGTATATAAACAAATTTAATCAAGGGTATATCAATACTATGTTTTTACAGTTGATATCTTTTCTGTTTAAATTTACTTGACTGGATCCGAGAAAAGACTGTCTACGTCTTCGAGTAAAATCTCTATGAAGTACATCTCAGAAAGGGAGGTAATTTCAGCCAGAGTCTGGTTATTCTGTTCACACACATCATAAGCTGTGTGCCAAGACGCTTCTGGCATACGAACACTGTATCTGCATTTAGCATCATAATCTGAAAAAGAAAATTAATTATTTAAATACTTATACAGAAAGAAAAAAACTTAGCAATATGGACTGAAAAATTCTGTATAAGTCTGATATTGTTTATTAATTTGCTATGACTTATTTTTGTGCTATATTTCACAGTTGCTCACAATCTTAAGCATGTTGGGAGCAGTGCACTCATCCATACATGACAACTAGAAGTGGATTCTCTGATTTCAAACTAAAAGATCTATGAACTCTCGAAACCTCAGGCCAACCTGTAAATGCTGTTGGGAGTTGACATTGGGAGTTTATCGATATCTGGGCTCTATAAAATTTTTGTCAATTTATAAGATCTTTGATCTCCAAAACCAATGGACTTTGCAAGACCTAACAAAGGCGATTATATTCAACTTAGATCTCTAAATTAGTGACCGATAAAACCAATTGACAATAGATTGTATGTTTTTGTACCATTTTTCTTAGCACAATAAATACCGTCGGGTTCTTTAAGAATATATCTGAATAAACAAGGGTTGATTCAAAATTTCGTGAAATTTCATAATATTTATCTTTTTATTTATAAGCGGAAGTTACTGCAAAATTACAAAACAGTAGAAACATTTGTCAATTTTTTAATTTAAAAAGTAATATTAATTATACTTTTGGTAGTTGTCCTAAACTCCCCTAGGATGCTTCCACATAAGTTTCAGTTTTCTTGGCCCAGTGGTGTTTGATGTTTTTGGTAAAGTTTTAATGACCCCATTGTTACAACGCACTTTGAAAAATTACGCACTTTGAAAGAAATTACAAAGTGCGTCAAATTCGGGACCTATCTCAGTAATCTCACGCATTTAAAAACATGACATTTCTTTTCAAAATGCCTTGATATCGACTATGCATATGTTAACGCACTTTAAAAAAATGTTTATCGCTTGATCAATATTCTTAAAGTTTTTCGGTATATGATAAATAATTCATAAAGTTTTGTGATAAGGTCACTTGGGGACCTGAGATAGTGATGTTTTAAATATTTTTAGGTTTCGATACAGGGTAATTGATCATTTAGATAAAAAAATGTAAATTATTTTTAATATCATAATTTCGTTTCTTTTAAAAAGTTCTAGTCAGCAATACGTTCGGTAGATGTACCAGAGAGGGTGGTGATGGCTAAATATGAACAACTTAAAACATCACATTTTTCTTTTTAAAAAGTGGCGATTTGATTTTTCAATACTATGAAAATTCTTTCTCTCTTATCGGATTTACTATACTTAACAATGTCTAGTTTTCATGTTTTTTTAGTTAGCTCATTTATTGAAAGTTTCAACGTCAAACCACTAAATACATTTACATATACATGTATGAATATAGAATATGCATCGAAACCGGGCAAAGGTCGAGGGGAGGGAGCTGGGACCCCAATTTTTTTATTGGTAAGATATAGGCATTGAGAATGCTGCTTAGCCTTTTGGGGTTTATTATTTTCCTCAACCCGTTTAATTTGCCATGAACGCCTATTTATTTATGAAAAAATAAAATTGAAAGCTTAATTAGGAGCTTCATTTTATTTATGAATCCAGGAAGGCTGTGTTTGATTGCTGAGTGGCTGCCATACATTGATACATGGTTGTTTGGGATTGCTGGATGTTTTAGATAGTTGGATATCGGTATTAAATTAAATAGATGAATGGATGTGTTAATCATAAATTTACTAAATGGCAGAGTAAGATTCCTTGATAGGTTTACATTTTAGTCGCTTGAAACCTGTTTAAGAATTCTAGATGCCTGTGTGAAATAAAAGGAATTTTTTAAAGATGGACGAATGCTTACATTAGGTTACTGAATGGCTGTTTTAAATTTCTGGATGTCTTAGATTGCAAACGGATGTTATTAATTGCTGGATGATTGTTACAGATTAATGGTCGACTGTGTTACGTGTACATGAGGCTAATTCCTAACTTTAGATTGCTAGATAAGATAGAGGAATAGTTTCTTTAAAAGCAAAGAATGAAAATAAAATATAATATTATAGAAGTATTTTTTTTAAAATATATTTGGTCAGTATTTTTTATGTAAATTCAATAAATCTAATAATATAAATTTTGAATTTTCAAATTGTTTTTCAGAGATTATTTTTTTTCATTACGGTACAGATTACTTACCCATTAGACAGATTACGTGATGTAGCACTCGAAAAATGACGATTATTTCGTAAATGGTGAACATCATCTGAAACCAATGAATTTATGATTAGTTATAAGAAATTTTTTATAATAAAGCCATTAAATATTTTTTTGCTTACCTGACCCGAAGGCTCAAGTGAGCTTTTCTGATCATATTTTGTCCGTTGTCCGTCTGTCCGTCCGTCAGTCTGTCCGTCTGTAAACATTTCACATTTTCGACTTCTCCTTAAGAACCACTGGGCAAATTTTAACCAAACTTGGTACAAATCATCCTTGGGTAAAAGGAAATTTAAATTGTAAAAATGAAGGGCAAAGTCCCTTCACAAGGAGGGAAAAGGATGGGGTCTTCTTCGCAAGAACCACCTGGCCAGAAAAGCTGAAACTTATGTGGAAGCATTCTCAGGTAGTGTAGATTCTAAATTGTTCAAATCATGACCCACGGGGGTTGGGCGGGGCCACAATGGGGAATCAAAGTTTTACATAGAAATATATAGGAAAAATCTTTGAAAATCTTCTTCTCAAGAACCACTGCACTAGAAATGTTGAAACTTATGTGAAAGCATCCTGGGGTAGTGTAGATTCTATAAATTGTTCAAATCATGACCCCTGGGAGTTGGGCGGGGCCACAATGGGGAATTAAATTTTTACATAGAAATATATAGGGAAAATCTTTGAAAATCTTCTTCTCAAGAACCACTAGGCCAGAAAAGCTGAAACTTATGTGGAAACACCCTGTGGAAATGTAGATGCTAAATTGTTCAAATCATGACCCCCGGGGGTTGGGCGGGGCCACAACGGGGAATCAAAGTTTTACATAGAGATATATAGGAAAAATCTTAGAAATCTTTTTCTCAAGTACCAAAAAAGCTAAAACTTATGTTGAAGCATCCTGGGGTAGTGTAGATTTCAAATTGTCTAAATTATGATCCGTGGGTAAGGATGGGGTCACAATATGTATTACAAGGATGAAATCTAGTAAAGAACAGAATGGTCAAAGCTTCTCAGGTGAGTGATGTGGCCCATGGGCCTATTGTTTTACTTTGTTATGGTACAAATGTAGTATGACAACCATTTTTTTTTCTAAACTGGTAATGATTAAAGATTTCAAAAACTTTTAACACCATCTGAAACCAATGAGTTTATGATTAGTTATAAGAAAATATTTATTATAAAGCTATTAAATGTTTTTTTTTTTACTTTGTTTTGGTATAAATGTAGTGTGACAACCGTTTATTTTTTTTTATTTTTTCTAAACTTGTAATGATTAAAGAAAAACAGACTTCATGAACAATATGTAATGGTTCCAACAGACGAGGCTATTATTAATATTATTTAAACTGTATATAAGAAGAAATATATTTGTTATAATAAATCAACGTTCCAAAGTTTTCACTATCTTAACATGAGTAAATCAAAGATCCAAACATTTTACTGTAATAAATCAAAGTTCCAAAGTTTCTTTCTTTGGTACTATAGTTAACTATAGTAAGCTTTAATTTGATATAGTATTTTTTATAGGAGATCTGTCCAATCATCCAAATAAGCCAAACATAAATATAAGTTAATAAATATATTTTCCATAAAAAAAAAAAACCTGGGTATATTAAGGGAGCATACTGAGAGAAATTCGTCAAATTGATATCTGACGTATTTTGTAATAACTTATGCTAATAAATTGGAAAAGACATAGATAAAACCTTGCCAACATTATCCATTCTGTAGACTGCAACGAAACTTGCACTATAAGAAGCGCTCGACCACAACGTCATCATATAACGTCTATAAATAGAAAACTATACCCTTATTAAAAAGTGAAATCTTCAACACTACCTTGGGGATATTTATTTTCTATTTATTATTATAGTTATGTAAACAAGAGGTACTCTGAGCAATGAGCTCAATAGCAAATTTTAGTTTCGCCGCCTTGGAAAATATTTCCTCCCTCGGGGAGCCATAAATTTGCTATTTCCTTCGTACCCATTCCATAACTGTATACTATATACCCTCTCGCTTTTCAAGTGGGGATATATAAATGTTCTGTATTATAAAAAGTGCTGCTAGAATCCAACTCTCCCATCACAGAAATAACTACATGTATTCATCACCAAATATCTTCATTGCACACACGGCTTGATGGTAATTTTCGCATAAAAATATTTAAAATCAATAAAAAAAAATAATTATACTTACCACAACTGCAGAGTTAGTCCACTATGCTGAACAAAGAAAACCACTCAGTACAAAAAGAACATTACAGAAAATAAAACAAGTAGTTATGCTAGCCTAAATGCATGTAGTCATCAGAGCTTAGATATAACTTTTCTGTAGACCGGTTTGGGTTAAGGTTAGTGAAGCAGAATGTATGTAGAACAGAATGTAGTAAAACAGAATGTACATAGCGAATTAATATCAGATATGTAGCATAAATCGATATGCACTTAATCTGTTTTTTTCTGGAACTACACACATTTCAGTATCTGGCTTCTGAGCACAATACATGTAAATTATTTAAATTATATCATCATAAATGGTCGGTTAATACCAAAGAGCAGATTTCAAAGCATTAATTTATTTTCAGACTATGTAACCCCCCCAAAAAATCCCTAACCCAGGGTCCTGAAATTAACCATTTTAGAAGAGGCAGCTTTCTTCATTTTAATATTTACTTAGATCAATGGCATAACACCCAGGAATAAAGCATATGGAGATAACGAACGGTATTCAATATCAAAGTCCATAAAACATGAAGTAGGAAAGATGTTCCTGCATTTTCACTATATATGTGTAATCATGATCGTGTAATAACTCACTCTATTGATATTGTATTTAGTCATAAAATTAACTTAACTTTGTATACTCTTCATATATATGTTGTGGAATTCACATTGAAGTTCAAATTAGTCTTAGGGTAGTCTGTTCTCAGGTTTATAAATATAGCAAGTAATCAAAAATACCAATAAAAATATCTCTGAATCCACAAAGTTATGTAAATTTGTCCGAAGTATTTCATTAAAGTTAAGGATGAAAGTTAATCATATTATACAGAGAAAAAAGTCAAATCTCCAATAGTTTTGCAGAAAAGCGAAATGGAACATCAGCAATGCATTTTCTAAATGCAAATTGATCAAAAAAAATTATTTTAGGTTAAAAAGGAATATGTATCGAGGCATTCAAAGAAATTGTCATGATTTCTATACTTAATTTGGTATTTTTGTCTTCTATTTCCGTCATGAAATCTATAATACATAGTCTAAAAGGCTTTTACTATCATTGCAAGACACCACAAATCATTTCTAATTTCATATCATGCTAATAAGCATTGGTATCTTATGCTGAATTCAAGAACATCTTATTTCTCTAAAACTGTATTTTTTCCAATTATAGGGTACAAATGTCAACTTTTATAAGACCTTTTCTAAGACTTCGAAAAACCTTGAATCGTATAAAGATGAATAAAATGAAAATTGTTGCATGAAAAAGAAACATTCATTTTAAGCTTCATTTCGATGTATTTTAAATTAAATATTAATTTTTGGAGTTATCCTTCCTGGCTGAGGATCGGATATTCTAAACCTAAATTATTCTAACCTTAATAAAACAAAACATGCAATTACTAAATACGGTTTCAAGTTCAACGAAAATAAATAAATGTAACGGCTAATAATATGATATAATGCAAACACCAGCTTTTGAACAAAAATCTTACTTTTCCACGAATCTTCCGAAAGGACTGACAAGGCCTCTACATGAAGAAGGATATGGAGATAACGAACAGTATTCAATCTCCCATAAACTGTATGAAATAGGAGCAGAGCAAGCACGAACCTGTTTGTTATCTCACAATGTTTCATTCTAAGAATAAAGTTCAATATCATTGTCATAGAAAAAATCTCTTATTAAAAGATGTCACATGTATTTAGGGATTTTACAGGGATAAAGAGAACTTTTGGTAAAGACAGTGTATCTAGACTGAAAAAAATATACTTCAATTTCGACTTATAATTGTGATGTTCTGTTATAATTAGTCAGACATAGCAATGCCTTGAAGAAGGATCTTCTTTCAAAAATCGAGACAAAACTTAAACAAATGTAGCCTTTTAAATAAGGAATTTGCCAAATGTTTTATTGGTAAAAAGAAAATACACAATAAACAGATTAATTTAATTGATCTCTAGTCTCTCAGTATTTCAAAAGACGAGAGAAGAAACTTGTGGTGATTTTGTCAATCTCTGTAAAACAAAATAATATAACAAATAAAGCCCTTTAATTCGGTAAATCTATAGATACATTGACTTTACTTATTCCATTTTTACAAATATTTAATTAAGGTCTTTCTAATGATCATAAAAAACTATACATCAGTTGTCAGTTGTCAAGATACAAGATAGATTTAAAGCCCCAACCCTTAATTATGCAAACACGGTTTATGGCATGTTTTTGTTTAAATAATTATTCAAATACTTTATATACTGTCATAAATTTGTTCGTTTATAGCAGATAATTTAATAAAGAAGTTATTTTACAGTCTCTAGCGATTTATTGAATACATTTATCATTTTGTTATAAATAGGATACAGTGCAAGCCTTGTTTACATTATGAATAACTTTAAGTTCGGTATCTCGTTTGTTAGTCAACAAATGATGCTCAAATATTTGCTGATCAATAGATCATGCATTAGTAAGGAAGTGCAAACATTAAAATTGGCTTTGAAAATTCAGTTGAAACTGTGTCCCATGTTCCTTTAGCAGTACGTTTAATGCAAATTTGTCAAAAAGATGTTGCCCAAAAGAAAGAGAAATACAATGTATCATGATGATCAGGGATCAACAAAATCATGCGTTTAATACTAAGTAACAAATCTCAGTAAATGTATTCGCTTGCCATTATCACAAATGTATTTACTTTATGTTCAACATAATTATAAGTTACAGGGAGATCCTTCATCAAAATTTTTCTACATTGGATAAAAAATTGACATTTTTATGTCCCATGAGCTTATTTAAATTAACCCATGATTTATTCCTACCTGTAAAGTGAATAAAGCCATGACAATTATCTAGCAAGGAAGGTTTTTTTTCATAGCTTATGTTCCCATGATAGAAAAAAATAGGGAAAACGCTAGGCCTATTATTACAATTTCCGGATATACTCATTCTGGATACCCTGGAGCAGAGAAAAAAATTTTCAAAGACTTAATGTATTTCACTATATAATCAATAGAGCACTGCCCTAACACCAGAACCCCTGACCCTGGGGCTATAAAATATATAATTTTGGAAGAGGCATTTCTGCTCATCATAACTAAATACTTAGTTAGTTTATTTAATACCCAGGAGCAGAGAAGAAAATTTTGAAAGAATTAATGCATTTTCACTATATAATCAAAAGAGCCTCGCCCTAACACCAGAACCCCTGACCCTGGGGCCATAAAATTCACAATTTTGGAAGAGGTACTCTTACTTATCATAACTATGTACTTGGTTAGTTTATTTAATACCCAGGGGCAGAGGAGAAGATTTTCAAAGAATTGAAGTATTTCACTATATAATCAATAGAGCCCCGCCCTAACACCAGAACCCCTGACCCTGGGGCCATAAAATTCACAATTTTGGTAGAGGCACTCTTGCTCATTATAACTCGTACTTAGTTTGTTTATTTAATACCCAGGAGCAGAGAAGAAGATTTTCAAAGAAATAATACATTTTCACCATATAATCTATAAAGCCCCATCCTAACACCAGAACCCCTGACCCTGGGGTCATAAATCACAATTTTGGTAGAGGTACTCCTGCTCTTCATAGCCATATACTTAGTTTGTTTTTTTAATACCCAGGAGCAGAGAAGAAGATTTTCAAAGAAATAATGCATTTTCACTAACTAATTATTTAGCCCTGCCCTAGCACTAGAACCCCTGACCCCAGGGCCATGAATTTTACAATTCTGGTAGAGTAATCATTGCTTATTCCAATCATGCAAACTGTTTGACTGCTTGATATCCAGGAGTAAAGTAGAAGATTTTTAAAGATTGCATTAATTTTAGTGGTTTTGGCCCCACCCCTCATGCCCCAGGGGGCAGGGGTCATGAAATTCATAATTTTTGTTCCCCTTTACCCATAGATGCTTTGTGCCAAATATGGTTGAAATTGGTTCAGTGGTTGAAGAGAAGAAGCTGAAAATGTTCAAATGTTACCGCACCACACACGACGCACAACGCACAACGGACGACGCACGACGACGGACGAAAACAGATAGCAATGGGTCACCTGAGTTTACTTATATCAAATACTATTTCATAATATCGAGATAATACATGTGTAACCTAATCAATAAAATGTACATAAACTCGTCAAAACCAGATTATTTGGTTTTTTTCGTTATACCGTTCTTTAATCTAAAATTAAGCAATCAGAATTTGATATTTTCAGACGCATATAACGTAAGACCTTGATTACATGAGATTAGCTCCACCAGGAAAAATTCTTATGCAACCAAAATGTAGCTATTTGTTAGAATTTCCCACCCACACGAAGACTTAAAGCAATATGAGCTCATTTTTTTATTTTATTTAGCTGTTAAATTGGGTTATTTTGATAAATATTTACTAGTAATTTTAACCTTTAGGGTCAATAAGACTAAAATTAAGTTCTCAACTGTTTCAGAAGAAAGACTTTTCTACAATCAAATATATAGGATTATATAAAAAAATTACTTCTAACAAGGCTTATCAATAATTTTCCATTGCAAATATTAGCAAAAAAGTTCTTTTAAAAAATATTCTTTTTCTATGTTCTTGAAATAGTTTGTAACAATTTTGCAAAAAAAAAAAATAATAATAATATCCTACAATAACTACTTTTTTATGTTGGTAGATTTGTATAGTACTAGGGAAATTGAATTTATACATGGAAAATTAAGTATATTGTAGTTGGAAGTTGTAGATTTTACTGACAGACTACAGACTTATAGAGGGAAGAAATACTTTGTTCAAAAGTCCGCCTGAAAGAAATGTACGTCACCATCCCCACCCACCTTTTTGTGAAAACTTGAAAAATTAAAAAAATGCTTTAATTGACGTTTATGTCTTCAAACCTTCATAAAATGTTATGGATATTGCAACTAAATGTTCTTATTTCATTTTCATGAAGGATAAAAGCAACGAATATACATAATATACAAATAAATTGATTTTGGGGGGTTGGGGGAGGGGTAAAAATTCACAGGTACTTGGGTGTTGGTTTATAATTATATATGTACCCTTATCGATGCGTAAAAAGGCTGCCCCTCCACTTTTTCCCCCAGAAATACTTTTACTATTGGAAATGTTCAGTAAAAGGCTCCTCCTTAAAACTACAGGAAATACATATAAGGGAAATGTAGTGTTGAATACCAAATATTTGGTTCTCAAAGAAGTTGGCATTGGAGAAAGACTTGTTTTAGACAGAAAAAAAACTGAAATGTCTTTACTAAAGCACAAAACTTTATAGCTGTAATTAATTGTATTTGAACAATACCTTATTCGTAAGTTTTCTCTCTTATTGAACACAATTAAGTTGATTACAAATTGTACGTCGGATTTGTTACCACAATGCTCTCAGTACGGAGAATACAGTGTTTACCGAAAAACTCCTAACAGAAACATATATATATATACTGTATGTCTATTTTAGTCCTTTCCTGTATTTACGATATTTTCATTTGTCATTCGCTCGCCATCATTTTTTGATACCTCGCTGTCGGATTGCTAGGGTCGGATACTCATACTATCCAACTCTCAATCACCATGTACCATTTTGTCTGCTTATATAATCCTTGTATCAATAAATATTAGTGTTTTTCCCAACAACAATATGTTTCTGATAAATTCCAAGCATATTTTTCTTGATTTTACAAAACTATTGTTTTTATTGTATTTTAATTATATAACATCATTTGTTGTAAAACTATTTAATCAAATAACCCGTTAATTACAGTATTTATAATTATTTTTCGATTAAAACAATGTAGCAAAAGGGACGAGATGTTCTAGAAGCTTCCGTCAATATTGAGATAGGTGATTGACGAAAATAATTTACTTTTCGCTTTTTTATTTGGTTACCACAACTTACTTCTTTTATATCAATTAAATAAAGTTTTGATTGAATAATTCAGTGATGACATTTAATGAAATAAATAATAGATTGTTTGTTGTCAGTTTCATTAAAATTTGTCATAAGTTTAGATCCGCCAACCGGAAACGCCACAATACTCACGTTGATGCTATTTCATGGCTGTTTTCAGAAAATTGAAGTAGACTTTTAATTTTATGTACGATACTTTCTATCCGAGTGAAATCTAAATATAGTTTACGGACATCATCTTGTATGTAGTGTAGTATTAGAGGGGTAAGTAAAACGCATTCCAAAATCAAAACAGAAAATCTTTTTTTTCTGTTTTAAGCATATTGCCCTTAGGTATTGACAAAACTCAACAAATAACACAGTTTACAAGATATTTATTGGTGCGAATATTAAAAATTTAAAGAACACAAACCATCGTTTACATAGCTAGATTTTACGGAGTAAATTTCCTCCCAAACCTATCACTGAAACAGTTTTCACTACCACATTACAATTTGAAAAAGGCAAAAATCTACAGAGTAAATTTCCTCTCAAAAATGACACTATACAGTTAACATACAGTAGTCAATTCAAAAGCGACTGTCCATGATATAAAAAGATTTTACGGAGTAAATTTCCTCCCGAAAATTATCACTGATACAGTATTCACTACAAACAATTACAAATTGAAAATAGCAAAAATCTAGAGAGTAAATTTCCTCTCTAAATTCACATTGGTGCATTCTACATTCAGTATGTCAATGCCAAATCAATCACCGTTTACATAGCTACATTTTACGGAGTAAATTTCCTCCCATAGAATTATACTGATACAGTGTTCACCACTTTAATTACAGTTTGTTACTAACAAAAATCTAGAGAGTAAATTTCCTCTCTAAATTAACGTCGGTGGATTGTACATTCAGTATTTCAATGCCAAATCAACCAATGTTTACACAGCTAGATTTTACGGAGTAAATTTCCTCCCAAAGAATTTCACTGATACAGTTTTCTCTACTAACATTACAAATTAGTACTAACAAAAATCTACAGAGTAAATTTCCTCTCTAAATTCACGTCGGTGAATTGTACATTCAGTATTTCAAAGCCAAAGAAACCATCGTTTACATAGCTACATTTTACGGAGTAAATTTCCTCCCAAAGAATATCACTGATACATTGTTCACCACTATATTTCAAAATAGAAAAAAACTCTACAGAGTAAATTTCCTCTCGAAATGCACGTTGGTGCATTGTACATTCAGTATTTCAAAGCCAAATCAACCATCTTTTCACAGCTAGATTTTACGGAGTAAATTTCCTCCCAAAGACTATCACTGATATAGTGTACACAACTACATTTCATCTAGAGAGGAAACTTCCTCTCAAAATGACATATACGGTAAACATACAGTAGTCAATTCAGAAGCGAC
>NW_026923731.1:0-21916 GCF_032062105.1 Saccostrea cuccullata | reverse complement strand
AGTTACATACAATATATTAAATATTGTCTGTATCCATATTTTTGTAAAATGGAGCACAAACAACAACAACAAAAAAAAAACAATAAAGAAATTCAGTGTAAGAATTGTTACATCGATTCATATTCCAAAGTATGCCTCATTATTTTGCTTTGATGAAGGAAATCAACTAGAGAAGATAGATAGTCCTAATTAAAAACGACAAAACCGATGACGTTTTAAGAGAGTTACGGAGCAGCAGATTACAATGTAATTTTGTGTTTTACTCAGGAAAAATCCTAAATAAACTCTAAAAAGGTTGGAGGAATCAAGAAAATATGTCACAAGTGAGTTGTGTACAAATAGTACAGGCAGTATTTGAGTACAATCTGTGAAGAAACGGTTAGATGTAAAAAAAAAAAAAAATCTGAACAATTTTTTTTTATTGGAACGTTAAGAAAAAACACAGGCGCTTCAGAGTTGCTTATCCTGTGAAAGGAGAGTTAAGTAATAAAAGAAATTAAAACCTTAACGAAGGAAATTATACAACGAGAGCAGTTCTTAAAAAAAACAAGTTTTAGAAAAAAGGATATAATGAGTGGGCATAAGATTATACTGTGTGAAATGTATTGGGATAGTATTTTTTTCTTTTTTAGAAATTCTTGACGCTATGTTTTGACGTTGTTTGCTGTTAAGTTTGTTCCATGGGTGCAGAATATGTTGATTTTAAAAAGTTAATTGATTTCTGTTTATCGAATAGAATGAAACTCAACACATCAACAAAACAAATATTTTTTCATATTACATTGTATTATTTTAAATTTCTAGAGAGAAATATAATGAAGATTGACATCGTCCACGAACTTATCGAACAACCCTCGTACATTGTACAGAACATCTAATGAAAGTTTTTAAAGTTGTACATCAGCTATTACCGTTTATAAGAGGCGCCTTTCTATAAGAAGAATTGTTTTCAAAACTTTGGTTAAAAACTTCTCCTTTTACAAAAAAAAAAAAAGAAAAAAAAAGGAAAAAAAAGAGAAGTTTTATATGGAATGCCATATACGACAGCCAACTGCTGACTGCTTACTGCCAACTGTCAGCTGCTTACTGCCAACTGCCACACATATTTGAATAAATTTCATATTTATATTGATATTTATATGAATTTGAAAAGAAATAGGCGCGGATCCAGGGCATTTTTTTCCAAGATGTCACCTTGGTAAAATTAAATTGACTAAATGACCATGTTTTAATTTATGTAATATTCAATACAAAGTGTTTGCCATTGATAAAGTACATTGTGTATTTTTATTTTCTTATTTGAAATAGGTAATAAAATGACTATTTTCTGCTTTTAATCTTAAAAGAAGTAACACCCCCACCCCACCCCCCATCCCCGGAGACAACAAAACCTTTAAAGAGAGAAAATTCAAAAAAAAAAAAAAAAAAAAAAAAAAAGATTTATCGTTTCGCATATAAAGATGTTTTGAAAATAAATTTATATTTTCCATTAAATTCTAAAGTTAAGAATTTCCTCAAATTAAAGATGTATATCTCTGTGTGTTATAATGTTTTAGATGCAAATATCTTGGGGGTGGGGTGGGGGGGGCATTTAAAATTTGTTCTGTCGTGGGTTAATGTATAAACTAAACGAACTAAAACTGATCTTGGACCCTCCACGTAGAAAACGCCGATCAAACATTTATATCTCTTTGTTTTTACAAATAAGATATGTTTTACATGCATAGATCTAGAGAGAGAGGTCCGGACCACCCTATAAAATTTGTAGAGTTATTTAATGCACAAACTAAACCAACTAAAAGTTATTCAATGTATAAAATAAATCAACTAAAAGGGACCTTTGAACTCTTCAGAACTTTTTTAACATGAATGACCTTCTTGGAAAAAATGTTCTACATCCGCGCCTTTTTTTAAAGTCACATAACTATCAATATAAATATAAAATTTATTCAAATATGTGTGGCAGTTGGCAGTAAGCAGTCAGCAGTTGGCAGTAAGCAGGTGGCTGTCGTATATGGCATTCCATAGTTTTATTAATTGAATGGGACATAAAAATAACAAAAAAATTATTTCTGAATGATGTATTTAGATAGAAAATTAAGGTTAAATGTGGTTGGATGTGTCATCAGTCATTATTTGATATATCCCTCTTCATCTTTTAAAGTAAATGATTAATACTAGAATTCATTTAGTTTTTGATAATTCATGGCATGCATGAGAATATTGAATGAGTAAAATGCATGAACCCTTCCCACAAGAGAAAACAATAGCTGGAACGAATCACTTCTACTTTCAGATATTCCTAAGTGTTCTGTGGGATACGAAGAATCACCCTTTGTTCCGGATACCTGTTTTAAGGCACACCACGACCAAAAAAATAAAAAAGATGCAGAGAAAGAATGTGAAAAGGATAATGGATTCCTTGTACGGATTGATACAGCAGCAAAACAGTATGCAGTGATACAATTCATGCAAAGCCTTACCGGCAGTGCAGGTAGCTCCCACGTGAATTTTTTTTACCATAATTATGAAATAGGATTATACAAAGAGATAAAAATTGATTAATATTATTTTACATACATACATCTGAATCTAACTTACAATTGTTTATCAAGTCTATTTATGCAAATCATGCAGACAGAATCAACAGATGTACAGGAATGTAGCAATGATAACAAGGAAAACATTTTTCAGGTTTCCTTATCTTTATTGACGGAAGTGACGAACTTGTCGAAGACGACTGGCGGCTCACTGACGGAAGGCCTTTATACATACAATGGCTTATCGGTGAACCTGCTGCTTGCTGCAAACATTTCGAAGATTGCATGATTTTACTTGGGATGGGATATAACAACGATGTCCCCTGCACATCAGAGTCTGGATTCCTGTGTAAACAGCGTTTTCAAACTATCTAAGCTCTCTCTAACAATATTCTGCTTTTTCGATCCGTATTAACACCGTCTGAAAAATCATAAAAACCATAGGGTGCCTGTCAGAACGTTTGTAACACGCACTTGGAAGTACATATGTGCATTTTATCTTCCATTAATTCGTATACTACTGAATAAATTTAAGAAGATTTTCAAAGAAACTTTAATGTTTACCAGTCTGCAGGTATCCTGTTTTTTCTTAATCAGGGAGTTAAATATGGATAGCCATAGCAAAAACTTAAACGTCAATTTGCTACCCTTATGCTGGGGTACCCAATTGTTATCTGCAACTACCCATATCCACTTAAAAAATATAAAATGAGTCCTTCACAGGATCTTTATTAGTAAACATAGTTTCATTGTATACATGTCTTACTTTTTTGCATTTTCTGTTGTGCACCACCAAATTTATATTCTGAGAGGACACATAAGTGGAATTTATCGTACCAAAGATGTTTTGTTAAGCCTCTTTTCTTCACAAGATTCGAATGGTCAGCCTAAAGGCTAATCAAGCACTTTACCAGTATACTCTTATTGTAGAAGAGGGGGTAAAATTAATTTTCTAAACTATATAGTAAGTGGAAACAATACCTCCAAGTCTAAGTTAATGTAATTTATAAATGATATCGATTTAATTGAAATTCACTCGACAAAAAAGAGCTCCGTTGAACCTGTACACCATGCGAAAACATACAGGTTAACATATTGTACTCATTTCTATCAAACTCGTAGGAAGCAATTTCAGTTGGGGGACGGGTACATCCATACATATTTAGCTTGGGCTACTTTCAACAAACAAAAATTCCTTGACTCGCAAAAAAGGTCATCAAACGTTTAATTGAGGGAGACAAACATTTTGCAGCTATGTTTTCCAAATTTTACTATAAATCAGCAAATTTATTACGGGTATTAGCATGGTCGGTTCCTAAGAACAAATGTTTGATAGCTCTAAATTTAAGAATAACATTACCGAAAATATGAGTTTTCTGCATCTTGACATCAAACGTGACGATAACATGACAAATTGGATAGGATAAAAATCATATATTTAAAAAAGTACAAAGAGCATCAATGTATGCATTAAGGACAGATGATACAAACAAATTTTTTCCTTGAAAAAGATTTAATATCATGTCACAAGTTTAGAAAAATGGATAATTCTTAGAATATTTTCTCCTAAGAATTGGAAAATGAAATAGACTAGGAAGATATTAGTAATATTCCAATGAAAAAACAAACATAGACAAATCACATTCCGTAAAGGTTTACAGGTGAAAACAAATTTCAGAATATGTTACCTTGGTGCTAAAAGTGTAGTATAAACTTTAGAAAAATATACCGAGCCAGGTGAATTTTTAGAGGAAGATCAAAATTACAAAAAAAATAGCAATATCACATAGGCTGAGTTTCACAATTTAGCATTTACTAATAAAATTCACCTGCCTTGGTATATTTTTCTTCAATTTATATTACACTTTTAGCACCAAGATAACATATTCTGAAATTTGTTTTCACCTGTAAACCTTTACTGAATGTGATTTGTCTATATTTGTTTTTTCATAGAAATATTACTAATATTTTCCAAATGTTTTTTTTATATTCCAGTTCTTAGGAGAACAAAATATAAGAACCATCCACTTTTCTAAACTTGTGACTTGATATTTAATCTTTTTCAAAGAAAAAAATTCTTTGTATCATCTGTCCTTAAATGATCTGAGTATGTAACACAATCACATTTTTGTAACCCATTTTTAAATACAATAAGTGTAATACCTGATTATCGCAGATTAGTTATTTATTGGTCGTGGCATTTTTGCTAATGTGCATCTTTTAGGATACTATCCTCGATGATTTATGTAAAGCATCTTGTGACTATGTAGGGCATCGGTGGATTATGTAGGACACTCTTTCGTTCATCTACAAATACCCATTTAAATTATTTTTGCAATTTATCCATTAGTAAAAAAAAAAATACACATGTGTATTTCAGTAGCCAGTAACAAGTAAAGTTATAATAAGTTTTATTCAGTACAGAATTACATGTACTTCCAATTACCTGAGTCAATATTTTAAATCAGAATAGAAAATATTTAGCTTTTTGTGATAGGATTAATTAAACAAAGTAAAGAAAAATTAATGACACAGAAATTGAAGCTAATGGATAATGTCTCTACTGGTCAATATGACATATTGTCATTACAAATAACCGATATATATTCACACCATTCATAGAATTAAATGTTAGATAAACAATAAGGTTAGATCAAGGTCTCTGTAGAAATAAATTTATTTTGTTGAAATAGAAAATCCACGTCCCTTACACTGAAACATATACTAGTATCAAATAATTTAGGATTGGCTCAATACTAACTTTGTACTGTAAACTTAACTAATTTTTTTTCTTTAATTAAATGCTTACAACAGATTGCCTTATTTGGAAAACCATACGATTGTTGAAAATTAAAGTAATTTTTAGTTCCTTTAAATAGGGGTTAACATTCATATTTTTACATTTTTCCATGCATCATATATTGCCCCCCCCCCCAAAAAAAAAAACTGACATAATTCTAATCTTTATTTTTATAGTTTATTTTTTTCAAATATTTAATCTATAAGTCTCGGTTGCTTTTCTTTTTTGGGATTTTTATGATCTAACTACACTTATTTATACACTTTTTTCATGTTAACAAACTTATTGCATTTTTATATTTTTTTTCTATTTTTTATCTACAGAATATTACAATTATCCAATATCTTTTCAAAATACTTCAAAATGTAAATGAAGGAGTCCATCAGTAATTGTAATCTAGTATCATACTTAGGTAAAGATATCCATATAAAGTGATGTAAAAAGAGGATTACCTATGACGATGTCTCCGAGCATATTATGAATATTTACCTCCGTGTTTGACCATATTTTCAAAAATATTGACTTTATTGATAAATTATGATGGCATGAAATTAATGGATCTGGAGATAGTGTATTCCGGATAAAAAGTCCATAACACAATTATACAAAATAGGACCAAAGCAAACGAGGACCTCCAAAACATCAGAGGTGGTATCAGGTACCATGAAAGATTGAGCTTCCCTTGTCGACGGGTCCCATCCGCCGAGTGCTCCTGGTTGTGATCGGGAAAAACGAAAACATATGAAGTCAATTCAGTGTGTGAATAAAGTCCTAACAATAAGTATGACAAAGGTCAGTCAGCATTTGCCTCAAGGAAAATTTATAATTTTTTTAATTGACAATGTCGTCGATATATCTAATTATCGAGTTTAAGGTTACATGTACGAGGGGTGATCAAAAAGTTCGCAAACTGTCTCTATATCTACAAAACCACAATTCAGATTAGAATGAAATTCGGTACACACATGGCCATACACAAGTTCTATAAATAGCATATGCTGAATAAAGTTTCTCTCCTTGTTTGTGACGTCACAATGTGAAAATGACGTCACTAGTTAGGTCACTTGTGACGAAAAATAGTTGTTTCGGTCGAACTTGTTCAACAAACGACTGTACAATTTATTGTATATCTTAGAAATCCCTCTACAGTATCATATAATTATTTGTACACAGTTTATTGAGATAAATGAGTTTCTATAAATTCAATTAATGATTGGATTAATCGTTTTAGTGAAGGAAGGCTGATGGTTAAAAATGGTACTTGTCATCTTGCCAAGTGAAAGCAAGTTTGAAAAGATATGTATTTTTAATGAAGCAATTTGCTATTAAAGGCCTCCAATTAGCACTTTGAAAAATGCTTGAATATTTGAACAATGATATAAGTATTAAATACCTAAGATATCGTTTACTTTAGATTTTAAACATATTAGATATGATAAAAAGGATGCACTGCACCAATTCTCTATCCACCTTGAATAAAGGTCTCTCCTGAGACAGAATATTTGTTTTTTAATGGTCGCCATGCTTATTTTTGTAAAGGATATTATTATCCACCCATTCTGTTGCCGAGATATGACCATTCCTGACAAATGAACTGTTCTTGTCGTAAAAATTAACTCACATGGAAAGAAACATAAAACTCGGAAAAATCTTTCAACTTCTGTGACAGAACGCTACGGAGGGGGTCACGTGACCGCCAATATCATGTCATATGCGCAGAACGGTGGTTGATGTGCATTAAAATCGGAGAGGATTAATTTAAAATATAATCAACATTAAAACCAAATATTGTTTCTTGTATGAAAGTTATTCAATTAGTTTGCGAACTTTTTGATCACCCCTCGTACAGGTAGTTTTTTCTTCTTTTCACGCATAAGATTTTAAACAAACTCTGCTTCATATGAATACAAAATAGGTCTGCTATAACGCCGTGCAACTGGTAATAATGGAAATTCCAACAGAGTGACTAAAGATATTCAAAATCAAAATTTTGACTTAAGTCTGCTCTTATGCAGTTTATGGTCTTGGGGCCTAGTCTCCACAAAACATAACAGATATTTTCAGTTAGAAACTCAATCATCTTTTTGATGACAATACCAAAGTGCTTTTGTTTACAATAAGAATGTTTTTATCAAAATAATTTTGCAAATGACTGATGACGAGAACAGTAAATTTACGAATTTCATTTTTATTGAAAAAGCAGCTGTCAATGATATCAAAACGCCTGCACTTTAATTTATCTTGATAAATGGTTGTGTATAAAGTTAAAATGTCAAATACTTTTAATCTGTGAATTCTCATAAAATCTTGTGATTTTCCAAAAGGTCCTTGGAGGAATTTTTCAGTATCCGCTACTAATTTATGCAACTTTTTGAATGTATTGTTGCACAATATAATATTCTTGAAATTTCTCCTTCACTCCTGTTAATATCTTAGTGAAGAGTAAAGAAAGGGGTTTGATTATTTATTGGAACCCGCTATGTATTTTTATTTGTAAGGATTTTTATGAAATTTCGAAATCTAGAATAGATATGGTAATTCAAATTCATTTTATTTGTATCTAAGGCGTTCGTATTCAATATACAGTAAATATCGGTTATAACAAAGTCGCTGGGACCTGTGAAATTACTTTGTTATATCCGTAATTCGTTATAACCGTATACGAAATCATTAAATTTATATAGCTAGGGATCCAAGATGACTTCGTGATATCCATAATTCGCAATATCCGTGTTAGCACTAAACGATTTTTGCTGTAATCTGTCATAGTTTCCATCCATTATAAGGCACCAAAAAGAGGGACAACAAGTTTTTTTATATCCACCGCTTGAAAAGCGGAAGGATATATAGTGATCGGTATGTCCGTCCGTCTGTCTGTTACGCTTTTAGGTGCCTATTTCGTTTACGCTACTCCTCTCATACCACTGCATGGAATTTTATAAGACTCTCACAGAATCTTTATTACATATTGGCATTGTGCACCTTCTATTTTACTTTTTGATCTGACACATATTTTGGGTTTCCCACAACAAAACATGGATACTGCCATTATATGCATATGGGAGGCGGGGGTATCATTTAGTGAGCCCATTGCTCACAATATCTCTAGTTTTTTTTAATAAACTTTTTCATTGGCTTTTGTTTTCCTCCGCCTTCAGGAAGGCGAATGGACATTAAATTTTATTTCTCTGTCCGTCTTTCCATCTGTCATAACCATAAAGTCAAAACTTTAACTTTGTTAATAATTTTTGAATGAAAAGAGATAGGGCTTTCGTATTTTATGTTCATTCCCTGTGACAAGACCTTTCAAAATACCCAGTTATACTATGCTTTCTTACCTTTTGAAATTGTCCATAAGGTTTGAATGAAACATATACAGATAACAAACAACATTTATGATTAAAAGTCCACAAAACAATACAAAAAAAGCAGAGCAAACAAGAACCTCTAAAACATCAGAGGTGGGATCAGGTGCCATGAAGGAGAAAACATCCCCGACCAACCGGTCACACCCGCCGTGTGCTCCTTGTCATGATTGGGAAAGATCGGGAAAATCTGTTGTCAATTCAGTGTATAAATAATGGTCTAACAATAATACACAAATCTATTAATAGCTCACTGTGGCACACTTACAAAAAACAAAACAGCCAAAATGAATTTAAACTTTAACAAATTTTAATTATAAAACCAAACAATAATATCATATAGACACACACTTACAGTTACACATAAATTGACATAATTAACAAATTCAGACGTTTACTCAGCTGTTCATTTCACCAATGTCCTCCAGTTCAGAACTAATTACCCCACTCCGAGAACATCAAACACTATGGACAGCAGTTATTAAATGTGTACTTCAATCCACGGTGAACATCCTGGGCCGAATTTCAAAATACTAAAAACCATCCCTAACTCCGAATCTTACTAGTCTCACCAATCCTGTATCCTCGCAGACGCAGACTGTATCCTCGCGTGCTGGTGTTCTGTAGCTTCCGGAAATCCACATGACATCACATAATAAAAAAAAAACTACAGCTGACTCAATATCTATTTTTTAATATCAGAGTATCGTAACAAAGTATGAAACACGTCAGTCAACATTTGACTCAATGATTAATTGTATTTGCTGACAAGGTCATTGTATCGACCATAGAACTTGCGAAATGATATTCTTGTTTCATCAACTTGTTTGTCAATAATTTGCCTTGTTTCAGAAATTGTTCGTACGTAGAGCCTGCTCTTGCGCATTGAATCAACTAAAAGACCTAAACTCCGTATGCAGGTGATGAAAGCATAGTGCTGCATAAGTAAGGAAAGTTGACGATCGAAAAGTTAAAACCAACACGTTTTTCATAGAACTTGTTTGTTAGATTACCATGAACGTCTTTGTCTAGTACAATATCCAAATATGAAACAGATGTGTAAGATGTATCTTTTATCTCAAGCTCACCAGGATATATCGTATCGACATAGAACTGGACCCAGATAGCAGAATGTTATTGGACCTTTGTTGGGCCAACAATGCTCCTCATGTTGGGCCACCGTATGCATTCAACATTGGGCCATCGGTAATTTGCTCATCGGCCCTTAATCAAACCAACTTGTTGGCTTATTGTTGGGCCAATGTAACAATTAATATTGGGCCACTGTTGGGCCAATGTATTCTTTCAATATTGGGCAAACTTCATTTTTGTACAGTTGGGCCATTTGTAAGCAATTAATGTTGGGCCAACGGTAATTTGCTCCTCGGCCCTTAATCAAACCAACTTGTTGGCTTATTGTTGGGCCAGTGTAACAGTTTATATTGGGCCACTGTTGGGCAAATGTATTCTTTCAATATTGGGTAAACTTCATTTTTGTACAGTTGGGCCATTGTAAGCAATAAATGTTGGGCCAACGGTAATTTGCTCATCGGCCCTTAATCATACCAACTTGTTGGCTTATTGTTGGACCAACGAACGGATATTATTGAGCCATTGTTGGGCCACCTATTCTTTCAATATTAGGCAAACACCGTTTTTTGGCCAACGTTGGTTTGTATCTTATTGGTTCTCCATCAGGATAACTCATTTGCTCTTCACTGGTTGGCCATTTGTTCTCCAAATTGAATAACTATAAATAAGGTTATACTAGTTTTGTAGTACAGTTTAATGGTAAAAGCCCTTTAATTCTGTATATACTAGATTAATAATTTTAATGCATACCGGTATTCACAATATCTCATAGAATTACCATCAACGGGTATTGATTTGTAAGTACATCTACATTAATTAAAAAAAACTGAGGAAAAAGAAATCAGAATATAAAACTAAATTATAACATACTAGTATTTTATTGTTCAGTGCATGAAGAAAACATTAATAAAGAACAAAAAGTTGATGCTCACTTGAAGTGATACATGTAGGGTTACATGACTGTATACTCCCTCTCTCGTGTACATTTATGCACAAGTTCAGTAAATTGCAGGTATCAATAAGCACGTCTAAAAAATAAACAAAGCCCTCCCGTTCTTAAAATGATACTAAAATGAATCCCGCCATTTTGTTTACTTACACAAAAAAAAATGTTTCTGGCATCTGCATAGTGTTTGTTACCGACAAACAGACACAGAAAAGGAGAGAACTACAGGTATGTCACAGTATATAACAGAAAAAGTTAGACACTGCCACTTCCATTTGATCCCTCTCCTAAGTCTCATCTTCTCTCTCCCGAGTCTCCTCCTCCCCCTTCTTTTCTTCAGTCTCTGTCCGTTTCTTCTTCCCCCATCTTTGTCCTTTGCACACCTTAGCCATTCTTTGATTGTATTCTCAATGTCTTTTATAGTTTTTAGAACCTCCAGTTGCACTAAAATTGTAGTATTTGGTACTTAATACATTTGTTACTTTTCTCAGTAAAGAGTAAACATACGATTAAATTTACGAGTATATCACTATATGTTTAAGCTGTCAATTGAGGCATAACCGTCTTTTTCTATTCATGGTATGATTAAGCGATTAGCTTGCGTGATGAAGGCATTTATGCATAAAATTTCTACCCTTGATCATCATCATCACATCGATTTTGATTCAATGTTGCCCCATATAAATCATTATTCAAAGTAAAATACATGTATAGAAAATTTGTCGTTACACTGAACAAATTTTAAATGAAAGAACCCAATTTATGTTTTATTACTGAATAAATTTTGTGTTAACTTCAACATGTTCAACATTTTCAACATATTTGATCATGTGCTCGATGTTAAGTGTATATAAGTAAAATGAATGGTAGACTTCGGAAATTTATTCTACTAGACACAAATTTCAATCTAAATAAGGGGCAAATTATTTATTGTTTTAACTGCATCAAAACACATTTGTTATTTTATACTTTTATTTATTTTTCTTGTATAGAAACAATAAAAATCTGATAATTTATTTTGTTTTCATAAATTATAAGAATTTTAACAAGCCTTGTAAATTTATTTTAGCTAACTTGTATTTTCAAGTAGAATTGGTGGTAGATTTATTTCTGATTGTAGAGACTATCGGATTTGTTAATATACAGATTTGTAACAATAAAATGTTTAAACACATTGGACCAATGTTGGTCCAATATATCGGGCCAGCACTGGGCCAATGAGCAAAATGACACTGGGCCAACGTCATTTGCCAACATCAGCCCATTGTTCTTGTTGACGCTGGGCCAAGATTGGCCCAAATGTCGCATTTATTAGGACAGTGTTGTCGCAACGTTGGGCCAATATCTGTGGAAATAACACTCTACATTGGGCCAACGTTGGCCCAACATTGGGCCGATGAACAAACTTACAGTGGGCCAATGTCATTTGCCAACATTGGCCCAATGTAACCGATAATATTGGCCTAACGTTGGCCCAATGTTAGCATGCTATCTGAGACAGTGTTGATCCAACAGCACCTGGCCTCTGCACTTCCCCATATCTGATTTACACAGATTTGTACACGATATCGTTAAACCTATAAATGTTAATTAAGCTGTGTCAAAGCAAACATATTATAAATACTTACAAAGTGGATGCAGATATGCAAGGTATCAGTCTCATTACGCTCGTGTCAGATTAAAAATGGCGCGGATATGACAAGTAGCCCGGATGTTATGTACCCATGATGCTCAGCCAGATTCATGGTATATTGGACCAACTTGGGGCCGATGCCAATCCCCCAACGAATATTTTCTTTCATCATAATAATTTTATGATATAATGCTAAAAGTTAGTCCAACATTGACCCCATTATACATAACCAACTATCAATATTCCATGTTGGACCATCGTTGGCCCAATAAAGGTAACCCAACAGCGATAATACAACCATAATGTAAGATTGGACCCACGATGTTCTGATATCTGAGATTCACATCCTGCTCCTGAGAACTTTTAACTAACATTTATTTAGTCTTCTTTAAATTCTCAGGAATAAAACGCTCATGAAAAAATTCATAATGTTAAGTGTTTTATCACAACTTAATAAGCATGCACACAATTCAAAAAATAGAATAAAACACTCCTTTGTGCTGTGATCATTTAAGTTCAAAGTTAAAATATTGAAAATGTCATATCTAAACAAAAGCAGTCATCCAATGAAAAGCATGAACATAGAATGTTCTCTTAATTATTTCAGAATGTGCATCTTAATTAATATCTGGAACCAACGTTGTCCCAACGTAAAGCTCAGCAGCTAATTATAAAATTGACACCATCATTTAGTTGGCAGTATAATAATTGGACCAACGTTGGCCCAATATAAATATCCCATCTTTGAAACACCTAAACAAAATAGCACTCTTGCTAACATTGGGCCAACGTTGGGTCAACATTCTATTACCAACTTGATAAGACACATCCTTTAAGGGTGTATTACAAACATTGGGGCAACGTTGGTCCAACATACTACTACCAACTTGATAAGACACTTTCTGTAAGGGTGTATTACAAACATTGGGCCAACGTTGGGCCAACATTCTACTACCAGCTTGATAGGACACATCCTTTAAGGGTGTATTACAAACATTGGGCCAAGGTTTGGCCAACATACTACTACCAATTTGAAAAAACATTTTCTTTAAGGGTTTATTATAAACATTGGGCCAACGTTGGGCTAATATCAGCATCGTTCCTTCCTTGGAAAGTAAAGTGAATGGAAGTTGCTTACGTTGGACCAACGTTGGGCCAACATAGGAATTCTGTCATGGTCGAGAAGGTTGACATGGTAACATTGGTCCAACGTTGGCCCAACATTGTTCCCCCAACGCCAACCATACAACCTTTTTCCAGTGTTGGCCCAACATAGTCCTGCTATCTGGGGATATTGTCATTGTTCATTGACAATACGTCCTCGATATATCAGTATCTAAATATCGAGTTTAATGCCACAGCAAGTGTTTTCTTCTTTCCATGCATAAGGTTTTGCAAAAAGTCTGCTTCATATAAATACAAAACTAGTTTCTTAAATATTACATTATGATAACTTTTTATTTAGTAGAGATCTGCTTTTCATCTTTGATCCGTGCATCTCCTGAAAAATGATATTTACGGGAAAGTTATGACATTTTACGCCTTGATCTTCATGCTGTACCTAATTATAAAAAAGCTTTTGAGTTATGTTTGAATGACATGTGATATGTCATTCATATTTGACACAATATGCCATAAATAATGGCATCTCCTCAACCACTACGACGGCGAAAGGGGGAACCACTTTTCTTTGAGTTTGCTTGTTTGAAGTAAAAATGCATTTGCAAGCTAGTATGGAATCGTATATGTAACTATTCATCATTTGCAAAAAACACTAAGGCATGAAACAAATCTAATAAGCGATCAATCTAGGAAATACCAGAAGAAAGTTTTCAATATGACTTAATTATTTTCAGCAACACTTTCTTTCTATTTATGTATTAAAGCTAGGTACAGTATATCTATATCAAATCAAAAATCGTATATATATTATTTATTCAAGTTTCATTCAATGAAATACGTGTGGATAATAAACAGTATTCAAGCTTAAAAGTCAAATTAAACAATGCAATTCAGGAGCAGAGAAATCACGAACCTCTTAAACCTCAGAGGTTCGATCAAGTGTGTCAAACTCACAGTTTTTGTCCCGATCGAGAAAAAAACACTCTTGAAATATCAGTAAACAGTACACAATTCAGTCTGTAGATACTAGCATAATAATTTTGATAACTAGAAACTCTTGTTGCTACAGCAACAAAGAAGGTCTTCCGTTCTCCTCTATTTATCTACATGAATGAGCTTTAATCTATGTTAAAAAGGCATATAATATTTTTAATGATTGTAGGAAAACAAACAGCCGGAGGTGTAACTTACCAAGATTCTTCACTTTACTTTAGACAATTATAGTCTTAATAACATGTACAAAAATCATTTTCAATTTTTTATCACTTCCTGTGACGACCAGAAGGAACGGCGTACGCATTTTACCCTATATTTGTTTTATTCATATAAGTTTAGTGTCTTGATCTGTTACAGTTTAAGAGATCTCGTAATATTATCTTCTCATTTTGAGGACAAATAATCACGTGACCGAAAGTAAATTTTTGAAAAGAGATTTGAGGTTACTCTAGATATTTCAGTCTAAATAACATGTCCTAAAATCATTTCTAATGCTCTTCTTATCAAAAATATTTATGGTATAGTATAATACTAAATTTATGCAGTTTTTCTTTCGTAAACGGAAGTTGTCCATTTTGTTTCCAGTGGGACTGACATATTTCAAAACTACAAAAAAGATGCTATAATGTATTACTATGAAAGATTCCATAAGAAAACTTTTTATTCATTTGTTCACTTCCTGTGACAACCGGAAGTGACGGTGGACAATCTTTTCCTGACTAGTTTTGCTTACACATCAAGATCTACCACTTGTAAAAGTTTGGTGTCTTAATCTCTTACCGTTTACGAGATCTAGTTATGATAACTTCTCATTTTGAGGACAGGAAATCACGCAACCGGAAGTGAATTTTTTAAAGATAGTTGGCGTTACTTAAGACAGTTACAGTCTTAATAACATATCCAAAAATCATTACAAATACTGCATCTATAAAAAATATTTACTGGAAAGAAAAATACTCAAATTATGAAGCTTTTCTCTTATAACCGGAAGTTGTGTTCTTTGTTTTCAGTGTTACTGACTTTTTTCAAAACTACAAATAAGATGCTATTGTGTGATAAAAAAAGTTTCCATAAGGAAAAGTTGAATTTTTGGACTTCTTTGATCACTTCCTGTGACGATCGGAAGTGACGACAGACGATCTTATCCACCATGGAATTGCTCACTCATCAGGATATACCACTTGTCAAAGTTTGGTGTCTTAATCTCTTACTGTTTAAGAGATCTAGCTATAATAATTTCTCATTTTGAGGACAGGAAATCACACGCAACCGGAAGTGAATTTTAAAAAAAAAAATAGTTGATGTTAGACATTTGCAGTCTGAATAACATATCCAAAACAGTTGCAAACACTTTATCTATAAAAAAATATATATTGGAAAAAAAATATTCAAATTATTTAGTTTTTCTCTTATAACCGGAAGTTGTCGTTTTTGTTTCCGGTGGAGCTGATATATTTTGAAACTACAAATAAAGTGCTATAATGTGATGCAATAAACGTTCCATAAAAGAAAAGATAAAATTTCCGATTTTTTTACCACTTCCTGTGACGACCGGAAGTGACGGCGGACAATCTTAACCCAAATGTTTTTCCCTTTTTGTCAAGATATAATACTCCTAAAAGTTTGGTGTCTACATTTCTTACCGTTTCAGAGATATAGCTATAAGAACTATTCACTTTGAGGACAGGAAATCACGCGACCGGAAGTGAATTTTCCAAAGATTTTTGACGTTACTGTAGTCATTTGCAGTCTGAATAACACTTCTAAAAATCATATCGAAAACTTCATCTATAAAAAATATTTATGGGAAAGAAAAATACTGAAAATATGCAGTTTTTCTCTTATAACCGGAAGTTGTCGTTTTTGTTTCCGGTGGGACTGATATATTTCAAAACTACGAGTAAGATGCTATAATCTGATGCAAAAAACTTTCAAAAAAGAAAAGTTGAAATTTTCGATATTTAAGAACACTTCCTGTGATGACCGGAAGTGACGGCGGACGATCTTAACCCAAATGGATTTGCCTACTTATCAAGATCTATCATCCCTGTAAGTTTGGTGCCTTAATCTCTTACCGTTTCTGAGATCTCACTCGGATTAATTTTTTTTGAAAAAAGCGGAAATCGGACATATCTGACGACCGAAAGTGAATTTTGAAAAAATGAAAAAAACGTCTCGAGGTATTTTCATTCTCTATCATCCCTGAAAATTTCAGGAAAATCCGTCCAGCCATCTCTGAGAAATTCTGCCGACAAGATTTGGGGAAAAAAATAATAATAAGAATAAGAAAAAACAGTAGAATCACTATAAGGTCTTCCGTCTGAAACGGAAGACCTTAAAAATGTAAGTCTGCATTTGACTTATTGATAAATTGTAGACAAGGCCATTACATCGACCATGAACTTGCAAAATAATGACTTTTCAAACAAAACTGTTGAAAATCTGCTGATATTCTTATTGTCTTCATTTTTTTAATCAATATTTTACCTAATTTTAGAAATATTTCGTACATGTACGTAGAGCATGCCATTGCATGTCTAATGAACTGAGAGATATAAAACCCTTATGTAGGTGATATGGATATATATGCGTATGATAAGTTGACAATTGAGTGATTGGTTGTACATGTACATGCATCACCTTATCATGATGCTCTGATATTTAATCATTATCGCTTTGAATTTCTGATAAAATATACAAATAAGAAACAGATGTGTCATACACTGTGGCATATTTTATTTCAAGCTAAGTGTAAAAATACGTGCCAAAAATAAATTAAATAGCTTTGTATTTAATATTACGTCGTCGATATACAAGTTTATAAGTGGCCAGTTAAAGCAAGTTTTCCTATTCGTAATTACGTATTAAAAATTGAACAAATTCTGCTTCATATGAAGGAAAGAAATTCATTAAGGATCATATGTACGATTGGATTCAATTGAAAACTGGTCTAAATGAGGCATTTTTCATTTGAAGTCTTCGGCTATATTCACTAAACTTTTTAAAACTATAATAATAGAAAAATCTTAAAGTAGATCATTTGATTATCTAAATCAATATATTCTCAGAAAATTTCCGTTTGTCAGAATTTTTTAACTACGATAAGCGTTATATTTGAAATAATTTGTATAATATTACAAGGTCAAATACAAAGAAAGGAACTACACGAACAATATAAATATGTTAAGCTTATTAATAATTAAATGTGCAGTTGCCCCAACATGAAATTTTACAAGCATTTACATGTACGAGTATTGAGTGCAGTAAGAATTTAAAAAAAATGTTTGCATGCATGTACAGGTTTGATAAAAAACAATAAACAGTTGGGTGAAACAGTGATTTATATCAGAGTGAATGCTTGCCTTTTGCAAATAAACGGAAACTTTGAGCCACAACCTTTATCATTATATCCTCCAGAAGTAAACATGACGAGACAGCTTTCACCCAATTTACAACAGCTATGTGGCTCTCCGGGTAACCAAATAAGGTAAATAGGACTTTCGTCGATGAAAGACGCCAATCATCTTCCTGAATTGCGTCACTTCCGTCGATAAAACATCCAGGACCTGTGAAAGTGTTTCAATTTATACCATTAGAGGATAAGTCATTTTTTATGCGATTCATGCAAAACAAGTAATAGAAAAATGTAACTGAAGAATTAAGCACATTTCGTTTATTTACTGAAATCTCTGCGATTCCCGGGTTTCATTTTTTAAAAATATTAATTATCTTATTATACAGAAAATACAATTCTCCCGAAAATAGAGGTAATTTTAATTTGTTTGGGAAAGGCCAGATCCTCTTTTTAGGAAAGAGGTTCTTGTGGCATTTTATGAAAGCGTCCTCTATAGAACCGATGGACAAGAAAGTTGAAAGTTATGTTTTATTACATGTATACTGTAAAGAAAAAAAATTCAAACCTGCCCACAAAACTTGACAAGCAAAAAAAGATTAAATTAGATCTGTCCATTGTCCAAACACAAAATTGTTGGGGGGGGGGGGGGTCTTTTTGTTCCATGTTTTCCAAACACTATCTCTCACCTTTTTACCTAAACCGAAACGTGCCTATTGAAATTGGGGGAGGGGGCTTAACCTGTAAACCAATGTTAAATGCCTATGTTATCTCTATCGCTGCAAAAAAGAGGGTAAGCACCCCAGAGCCCTCCACTCCGGTGCCAACGCCTATGAAAAGATTTTTTTCTAAAGCGTAGCAATGATAAAGTATTTGATAAGATGCATCCGCAGGAAGTATGAAAGTATAGATTCAAATTTGTTAAAACTATATCACTAAGAAAGTTTACGGGGCAACCCTGATTGATTGATTTCTGTTTAACGCCGAGTCAGAAATATCTCTGTCATGCTTTTAGCCACAATAGGCGATCAAAGTCTTTTTTAAACATTTTTTTTCCTCACAATTACTCATAATTAGGACTCCCCTAGCTGCAGAACTGTAGCTTTCCGAAAAAAAAAATTGACAGACCGGTAAGTTCTTCAGCTAGGACTCCCCAAGCATACACATTTAGACTGAATATTGATCAAATTATGACAATTGTGGGTTGGTTAAGATCATAAACTGTAATAAAAGTTAAACATTACAATGGGTTGAGGACAAACCTAATGAAGGACAAAAGGGGTTTATCATTAATTCAATCGTTGTTTCCCATATCATTGGTCCCTTGGTCCTTTGTCTTAAAAAAGGTAAAGACTAGGATTCACTATTTACATGTACTCAGTGCATTTTTTTAAATTATTTTTCTTTATAAGGTCATGTGGAGAAGATACAATACACTAAATAATCAGTAATGAATTCAAACGTTGTTTTAATTCAAAAGAATAAATAAAACAAAACTTTGCCAAAGAGAAAAAGAGTAATTAAATACACATAAGTATACGCTGACCGTTAACGAAAAATTAGCTTCGACAAAAATGGTTCTTTGAACAAAACGCTTGGCTTCTGTATTTAAGGTTTGACTTACTTGACATAGATGTTATGAAATCATGTACGATTCCATGTCTTGCTGCAGATGTGACCCAAAGAAGGTATCCTTCTTACATTCCACATTAGCGTCATGCTGAGTTTTCTTTTCGGTGAATATTTTAAAACATGTCCCACCCATTTTCAAATCTTGATATTCTATATCAGAACACGTAATGCCTCCTAATAAAATTCACATAATACAAATCAACTAATCAACAAAAATAGAATAAATTTGAAGAATACAAATAAAGCAATTAGACTTCTCAAGAATAGAGAGGATTTAACATTTTGGATATTATTATTATTAATGTAAATTTATATCTTTCACAATTATTTCCAATAGACATTAAATAGTTCTTTATAAAATTAAATCAAAATTTCTACGGAAGCTTGTATGTTCCGTGTAGAAAAAAATAACTTATATGGAACCACATAAATATCTGGCGGCCGCCAAATAAATCTGGCGACCGCCGGATTACTTACATGTATCAGATGGTCGCCAAATAATTTTTGACGGACAACAGATGCATAAATTTAAAATATCCGGCTGACGACAGATCTATTTTTCTGGTGACTACCGGGAAATTATTTGGAGGCCGCCAGTTATTTATGTGTCGGTCGTCAGATAATAATTTGGTGGCCGCTAGATATTTTTTTTACCTGGCACCAACCGTTTTTTGAAATTTTCAAAGCTAATTAAGGTCTTCCGTTTCCAACGGAAGACCTACTATTGATTCTGATGATTAAGATTATTCTTATTATTCTTTTTTTTTTTGTTGTTTTCTTCCTAGACACCAACTTTGAGGCCTCATATCTCACTCATTTCTCCATGGATTTTGCTCAAATTTTCAGACATTATAGACGGTAATAAATTTTATCAGAATGCTGTCTAAAATTTCAAAAATTTACTTCCGATTATGAGTTTTTTCCCTTTAAACGAAAAATTATAGGCTTTCATTTCCAGACAAAGGCTCAGAGACCACTAGAGCTGGAGCAGAAATTTTACTGGTTTTAGATAACAGAAGGATTGAAGTTGTGCACATCGGTTTTTGTTTTTCGATTTCTGTATTCAAAATGGCGCTGCATAGGGGTCAAATAATAGAACGCCTAAAAGAGCGAAAATTTACACATGTTTTCCTTTTTATCTTGAAAACTAAAAATATTTTGTTAAGACCTGATGAACAAAAGTTGTGCATAATTGCAAGGGTTTTCATATAATACTAATCAAAAGGGGCTGGCCCCTATAATTAGGGATCTAGGGACCTTGAAATTTTTTGCTTTATAACTCAAAAAAGGTAAATATTTCGATCTGGATTTTACGGACAAAATTGTTCATTGACACCTTTTTTAATTGATGAAAATGTTTTGTGTTCGATAATACCGGGGGTATTGCGTAATAGGTAGTAGAAAGCAGGCCAGGTAAACAGGTAGCGTTTTTCGTTCGGAAAAGAAATCAGACCTCTTCATGTGAATAACTTAAACAGACTTGCCATCAATTATATACCCTACAGTATTTAATGTTAATTTTCTTTTAAATAAGGTTTTAAACGTGCTTTATGGTTCACTACTAAATGATTTATTACAACTAGTCTAACTTTCTTTTCTTCTTTTTTTGTTAGTTTAATAGTGTTCAAAATCGGAGAATATTAAATATATCTTTCTACATTTCTTATTACAACAAACTATGTACAAGTAATTTTAAACTGTATGCATTGAATAATTGACATCATTAGCTGTATGCATATTACAATCTCCATGTTCAGCTCGATGTTTTTAGTTATGTAACATAACACACGAATCCCACGCTGCCGATCGGTCACCAGTGTATATACTAGCCACCTGTGTTATAAACAAAGCAAGTATCTGTGATCGCGTTTAACATCTATCTTGTACAAAGAACTATTAACTAATGGGAAATTATGTTTTTAATTATATCAAATCAATAAGATTACTTTACCGATCTTTATATAATCTTATTCCAAACACTGGTTGCGTAAAATCATTTCGAATTCCAATTGCTTTCTTTGGCCTGTTCACGCATCAATACAAATAAATTAAAAAAAAAAAAAAACAAAAAAAACAATAACATTTCTCTATCCCGTGTTATTGTATTTAATTAATTCTTCATAGGGGGCTTTGACAAATAATTGTAATTAGTGACGGAAATCTTGTGATAGGTACGTACTACGCATGCTGCGTACATATTTTTACCATCATTCTTTTGAATCTCCGTTTATTATTATTCTTTTTATAATATTAAATAACATTAATAAATACATAAATAATATTGCTTTCAAATATACTATAATTCACATCTTTGTAATTAGCAAACAGTGTCAGCCAGCTCTGTCATGTTGTGTCTAGAGCCCAGTCCTCGTTTACATGCACGTTGCGAAAGAGAGCCGCGGGCATTCGATGTTAAAATACGTTGTGTACTCTGATAG
>NW_026923730.1:0-22216 GCF_032062105.1 Saccostrea cuccullata | reverse complement strand
TCCAAGTATGAACCAGATGTGTCAGACTCTGCGGTATCTTTTATCTCAAGCTCACCAGGATATATAGTATTGACGTAGGAATGAAAAATACCATTTTAATTGACAATACGTCGTCGATAAATCTAAATGTCGAGTTGAAGGCCTCAGCAAGAGTTTTCTTCTTTTCACGAATCAGATTTTGCACAAATTCCGCTTAATATGAATATAAAAATAGGTCTGCTAATAACGGAGCACAAATTATACCCATGGAAATTGCAATAGATTGTTGGAATACCTGGTCTCCAAAAATCACATAGATATTGTCAATCAGAAATTCAAGCATCTCTTTGATATCACTTTCAGAGTACTTGTGTGTGCAAACAGAAAGTTTTTTAACAAAATAATTTTGCAAATGACCAATGACCAGTTACGTTCATTTTAATCATTTCAGGGTCTATGTTACTTGTTTGACATCATTTTTTAAGGTATCATATATCAATTAGATTATTTTAAAGTTTATGTATCTTACTTGAGATTTTGTGTTGAGTATGTATGATTAATTCTAATCACTTAAAGACGTAAATAAAGTGCCTTGAACTGAGTCAAGTTTATTTTATTTTATTTCTACAGATGACAGTATATTGGACACTGGGAGTTCTAACAAAGATCTGTCTGGGATGTACTTCTCCACCCCGGACAGGGATAACGACGGACGTAGTGGTTATCACTGCGCCGATACCTTCAAAGGGGGCTGGTGGTTTAACTCCTGTAAATACGCCTTCCTTAACGGTCGCTGGTACCCGGGGTGGTGGCCCTCTCCGTGGCATCCCACGGTACGTAATGGGGAATATGTGAAGCAGACCACCATGAGGATCAGACGTCAATAGGTAAACCTTAGAAAATCCTTATATAACAGACTTTTTTCTTTTTGTATTACTGTGAAAATTTCGAATGGATTTAAGAGGTTTTTCTAGGAAAAATGTTTTTATTTCTGTGAAACATGAATTTAATACTTTTTTTAACAGACGGAAGATCATACATCAATCAGACAAATCCTTTTTGGATCAAGAGACGGTTTTAAATTGATATTTATCGCAGGGGTTCTTTTTTTTGTAAAATTGTTTGACATTAAGTTACTAAACATATATGTTTTCAGTAAAGGGGGATGAAGGATAATGTAAAGCAATAGTTTTTGTAATTTTTTCTTCTGAATGTATTCAGTAAAAGATGTAATATATGTGTTGTAATAAATTTGAAATTAGAAATATTTCGTTATTACTTACAAACACTGATAAATGGAGATGTCTGGATACAGAATTAGGATGAAGGTGGAGATTATTTTATTGTTAAATCTATTACAGTGGAACATGTTTAATCCGACACATTTGCAATACGCTTTACCGTGATTTCCGCTAATTAATTTCATTTCTCGTTTATTTCTACTTACCTTAATGATCTTTACTCGTGTCAATACTACACTTTGTTCATTCCGACACATACATTTGTAATCTGCTCCCCGTGCATGTCGGTTCAGACAGGTTTCATTGTATTGAAGATTTTGAGATATTTATTTATCAAAAAATTATTAGGTATATTTGATGTTCATGTTTTGCATTATAATTAAATGGATGATATTGTTCTTTTTTAATATCATGGAGAGAATAAGCTAAATATTTGAGGTCAGGCGTACTGAATATTTCTTTACACAATTCTAATTACTGTAAAATCAGATATATTCGAGGGGTCAAAATTTCGAGGTTTGAGGAAAAAAAATTGCTTTGTGGAAATTTTATTTCGTGGTTGAAAAGCTGTGTAGTAGTAATGTATATCAAATTTTACATTTCGTTGTGAGTCTATCCATACCTTGAAAACAACAAAAATTAACCCCTGAAGAAAATTAGTGAGTTCAGAGTATACCATAAATATATTAAGATAGCTTTAATTATACATGTGGCAAGAAACGTAATGGATGCTAGATTTGTACGCCTGACAGGTCTAATCGATTTATGTCAAGAGCTTAAAGTAAAAAAAATCATTTTCGGAAGATCAATACAGATTCCTACAGATTATCATTTAAAATTAGATTTTTCTGCTCTTGAATGCACAAGATGCGTCATCGTAGACTTATATCCATACAGTATTTTTTTTCTTTTTTTTATTTTAAAAGACCATAACACAGAACGGGGGTAAAAAGAATACAATAAATAATATTCTGATGTAACAAAAGTCCAGTGCAATGCAAGAACGGTGCCATAAGCGAAAATCAAAAAAGATGGGGGAACAAGGCGGACTGAATGCCTACAGCATTGGATATTAAGAAATCATATTCAATATGTGAATTGAGTATTTAAGTAAATTTCTCATTATTAAAATTTATGAAATTATGAGAAAAAAACCTTTCCCGAGAGAAAAATATATCGTAAAAAAATTTATTTTATAAAATTATGAAATGATATTCTTGGGATTCGAACCCTAGCAATAAAATCCGACGTATCATACTGCTTTCAGACTAACAAGCTAAGCACTATGCTATATGGCTCATGATTAAACTTGGCATTTAAATTGTGTTTGTAAAATGACCCTTGACTTAATGGACTTGAAGTATTTCTCGGAAAAATGCGAATGTTTTTGTCATAAAAGTGTACTTTTAAGGTATAGTGGGTCTTCGCTCCATGTTTTTGTAAACCAAAAAATGTATATTTTATTGCAAACTTTCAGGATTATCTTTTTAAAAAATGGAGCCAAGACCCACTCATATTGAAAAATCTTGTTAAAGTATAAGAAAATGACCGTTTTTGTTCTTTTTGGTGTATGTATGCTTCTGCATAGGAAAATATTTTCAGTCTTTGTGAGATCTATGTAAATTGTAGAGATCTTACATCAAGTATACTTTAATATAAGATGAAATATGTAATAAAATTTGAATATAATTGAGATTAAATTTTACACTTCTTATCTGTCACACTGTAGATATTTTGTCCGCCTTATCCCCCATCTTCTTTTTAATTATTTAAATTGATTGTTACGTACGTTAGAGGTAGTTCAAGTATTCTAAATAATAATTCAAATTTGCAAAACAAGACAAGGAGTAAGAAAAAGTAAAAATATAAGCACTGATTCATTATTTTCTTTTTAAATATATGTAGTCTCACATATCCATATATATATGAAAGATTTGTGCAAACAAATACAATTACATTGTTTGACCCTGATAAAAGCATGATAAATATCAAGTGATGAATAACAGGAGTCTGAAATTCTTATCGTCAAAAAAAAAAAAATCCGGGAAAAAAGTTTCCCACCTTCAACAAAACCAGAAGTCTCTGATGAGACTGTAGCTCTACTTGTCTGTACCGGTAACAAAGGAAAAGTAGCACTTGGATTTGAAATTTTGCAACAAGCAGCAATAAATAGAATGATGTATCTTAGTGTAGTCTACTTGTGTGCCAAATTTTATTGATATCAGACCAAAATTTTTGGAGGAGTAGCCTTATAAAGGAATTTCACAAAAAATTCTATTTTAAGTAACTATGGCAACACCGTTCATTGAAAACAAAAACCGATGCACTAGTTTATGCATCCTAGTGTAGTCTAATTGTGTGCTAAGTAATTTTAAAATCAGACCATAATTGTATAAGGAGTAGCGTGTAAAAGGATTTCACAGAAATTTCTATTTTTAGTAACAATAACAATACCGTTCAGCGAAATCAAAAACCGATGTCATGTATCTTAAAAGAGTCTATTTGTGTGCAAAGTTAAATTAAAATAAAACCAAAACTGTATGGGGAGTAGCGTTTTAAAGGAATTTCTCAAAAATTTCTAATTTTAGTAACCTTGGCAACACTGTTCATCGAAATCAAAACCGATGCATAAGTTTATGTATCTTAGTGTAGTCTACTTGTTTGCCAAGGTATATTGACATTAGACCAAATCTGGAGGATGATTTGCGTTTTATAGGAATTTCACAGAAATTTCTATTTTTAGTAACCATGGCAACACCGTTCATCGAAATCAAAAACCGATTCACTAGTTTATGTATCTTACTATATTCTACCTCTGTGCCAAGTTATATTGAAATAAGACCAAAACTGTAGGAAAAGTAGCATTTTGAAAATTGTTTACAGACAGACAGACAGCTAGATAGACAGCTAGACAGCTACACATTTGAGAGGTACATTGTGCATTTTACGGAAGGTGCGGGGTTATCATTTTGTTTTGGGTTATTACTAGTACAATGGTGACTTAAGAGGTTTCATTAGGAATTCAAACAATTAGTATATTGTGGGGTGATTATCTATATTTGTGGGGTTAAAGATCTATATTTGTAGGGTTAAAGATCTATATTTGTGGGGTTAAAGAATATGAATTATTTACAGGGTTAATATCAAGTCAACTTTACAAGTAACTAATTACCAATACTTACAATTGTTACTGTTTATCTAAAAAACTCATAAAGGAAATAACAATAACATTTTCTACTACTAAATACCAGTAACAATGCAAAAATGGTTTTTTTTTAGAATAACATGCACTAAAATAAACTAACCTATCATGTTTTCACATAAAGATGATAGACAAGACTCCACAAAGTGTTAAACAAACAACACTATTATGTTATAAATATAAAACAGACAACACTAACTCAATAAAGTATAAGCCAAACAACCCAACTATGTACTCTAATGAAGATAATAGAAAACACTAACCCCACAAAGTGTTAGGACAACAACCCACTATGTACTCTAATAAAGATAATAGACCACACTAACCCCATTAAGTGTAACAACCCAACTATGTTTTTATATAAAGATAAATGATTGATTGATTGATTGTATATTGTTTAACGTCCCTCTCGAGAATTTTTCACTCATATGGAGACGTCACCGTATGCCGGTGAAGGGCTTTAAATTTTGACCTTTACTCGGCATTCAGGGCCATTGAGCAGTGAGATATCTTTATCGTGCCAACGGCTGCCGCTGACACGGGGCCTCGGTTTTTAAGGTCTCATCCGAAGGACCCGCAACTTTCACTTCAAAGTGCCGAGCACATGGCGAAGGAACAGTTGCTACCCACTTTACCACTAGGTCAGTCGCGGCCGAGATACGAACTCACGACCTCACGATCACGGAGCAAGCGCTCCACCGACTGAGCTACCGTGAACGGTTTATATAAAGATAAAAGACATCACTATAAATTATTATGACCCCACTATGTTCTTATATAAAGATAATAGACAATATTAACCCCACAAATGTTACGACAACAACCCCACTATGTACTCTTGTAAAGATAATAGTCAACATTAGCCCCATTAAAGGGTTAGGACAATAGCCCCACTATGTACTCTAATAAAGATAATAGACAATACTAACCCCATAAAGGGTTTGGACAACAACCCCACTATGTAATCTAATAAAGATGATAGACAACACTAACCCCATAAAGTGTAACAACCCCACTATGTTTTTATATAATGATAATAGACAACACTAATCCCATAAAGTATTACAACCCCACTATGTTCTTATACAAAGATAATAGACAACATTATCCCCACAAAGTGGTAGGACAAAAAACCCCACAATGAACTCTTATGAAGATATTAGACAACACCAGCCCGATATAATGTAACAACCCCACTATGTTCTAATATAAAGATAATAGACAACATTAACCCCAGAAAGTGTTTGGACGAGAACCCCACTATGTACTCTAAAAAGATAATAAACAATACCTACCCGATAAAGTGTAACAACCCCACTATGTTCTTATACAAAAATAATAGACAACACTAACCCCATAGAGTGTAACAACCCCACTATGTTTTTGTATAAAGATAATAGACAACAATAACCCCATAAAGTATTACGACCCCATTGTGTTTTTATATAAAGATAATAGACAACAGCCACAACACAAACCCCATAAAGTGTTAGGACAACAACTCCACTATGTACTCTAATAAAGATAATAGACAATACTTACTTGAGAAAGTGTTACAACCCCACTATGTTCTTCTATAAAGATTGCCACTATGTTATATCATTTTTAAACTTTCAAAAATACCAAACAATACTCATGATACTTTTTCCTATTTTGATAACATGCATACTCCAAAATTTGTTTTAAACTTTTTTCAAACTATTTTTAATTGAATAATCTATTTATTCTTACTGCTCATTTGAAGTTATTTCTAATGAAAATTGTTCCTTTTAATTTGCTGGTGCATGGAGTCTAAGTGTACATTATGCATCAAAAGCATACATAATTTCATTGCCAATTGTTGAATAATAATAATAATTAAAAAAGACATGATCCTGATTTTTTAAAATAATTTGATTAAACTTTTCAGTTACTTGAAAGTTGAACACAGATAAGAAACACACCGTTCACGGTAGCTCAGTCGGTAGAGCGCTCGCTCCGTGATCGGGAGGTCGTGAGTTCGCATCTCGGCCGCGACTGACCTAGTCGTTAAAATTGGTAGCAACTGTTCCTTCGCCATGCGCTCGGCACTTTGAAGTGAAAGTTGCGGGTCCTTCGGATGAGAACTTAAAAACCGAGGCCCTGTGTCAGCGGCAGGCATTGGCACGATAAAGATCCCTCACTGCTAAATGGCCCTGAATGCCGAGTAAAGGTCAAAATTTAAAGCCCTTCACCGGCATACGGTGAAGTCTCCATATGAGTGAAAAATTCTCGAGAGGGACGTTAAACAATATACAATCAATCAATCAATCAGATGAGAAACATGTCAATGAATGTAGAACACAGTAAAAAAAACATCAAAATTTGAGACAATCTTCATAGCTATTAAAAAAATAACAAAACAACTACATGTAATTTTAAAAAGCAAGTAAATAGTCAGTTGTCAAATAACTCTAAAACTTGCGTGTTATTGCTACTTATTTTAAGCATAATTTATAAATTCAAGTGAAGTTAAAAATAATGTGTAGTCTAATATCTCATCATTTTGCATTTTAAATTTGATCTTAAAACAAAAATAATGATGTACATCCTTTTGTTTAGATAATGTCTATAAACACAAGAGAATTTATATGATAACAAATTAAAATGCAGTCTAAGTGTGAAAATGCTGCACCCCACCCCCAAAAATAAAATTAAAAAAAACTGTTACAAAACAATTGATTTATAATTTACAGAAAAATAAAAATAAAACAACATAAATGTACATTTCAGTTATTTATTTCTCACATTTAAAATGAGATCGCTAATTTAAAAAGACGAAAACTGTGACTGTCAATGTATAGAAATTCACCATGCCAAATGCAATGTTCATAAAAAATCCTTTTGTCTTAAAGCTGAACACTACTCATAAACATAAGTAATTAGATATTACAGAGCTCAACTCAAAAAATATTGACTTTAAGTAAGACAAGGTCCCACATTAAACTGATAATCTATAAGTTTGCATACCAAATTACAAAATTTATTCAATTTTGACGTGATAGGGTTTGCAGTAACTTGAGAATAGACATCCAAATACTTGAAACTAGTCGTCCGTCAAGAAAATGTAATTCAAATCCAGGACCCATGTAAATGATATATTTTTTTGATCAACTTTCAAAATTCAATTCATCCTCTTTTTCTGAAAAGTAGGTCAGGTCCGGAATGTCGCCCTCTGGGGAAGGCAATGGCAAGAATGAATCGGGATTGTGCTTGTTCTTTTGAAGTGTCTATAACTCATACTACATGTATATCTGTCAAATAAAATACAGTAAAATATATTTTAAATGATAATGTTGATTTGTTTTTAAAGGTTATGTTTTAATTTATTGTACAATGATATTGTTGTCGTGATTTTATGGGCACTTAAAACATGTACTAATCATTGATCTAGATGTCTTTAATAGTTGTTTTCCTTACATTTGTGAAGTATATTCAAAATATCCGACGTTTGCTGGCATTGCTGCATGTTAATAGTGTGGCCTAGATCATCCAAGTTCCAATGATGTTCACTTTCAGTGGTCTCTAAACTCTACAAATGAATAAAAAAGCAAATGTTAATTCATTTTTATTTATAAAGTTTTGATTACCACATACAACAATGTCCGAGTTACTGCTTAAAATTCATTGCAATTTATTTACAGCATAGTTGTCATGTACTGTGAACTACTTTCTTTTATTAGTAAAAGGTGAAAATATATAAACTTTCAGGCAATTGGTTTGTCTGGAAAACTTAAATTCCTTAATAACTACAAAAACTGAACCAAGCAACTTTAACAGAAAAAAGGGATTAGCTCAGGTTTTGAGATAAACTAAAAAACTAAAGTATTTTTTTTGTTTTAATCAAATTTAGTGTTTTAATGTTTTTGTTCGGTTTTTTTTTTCTCAATCTTTTTTTGAAAAAATTAGATAGTAAGTTGGGGTGTGGAGTTCAGCAACCCTGCTTGCAGGCAAAGGCCCTGAAAAGAAATACTATTTGAGAAAATTTTCAGGGATTTTCATCTCTAAGGTCTGAAATGAACATGAAATGAACATGCCTACCTAACATATTATTGGGTGACTATTTTATACGCAGGTCCAGCACAATACCCTGATAAAGGGTATATAGCTTGATAAAGGTATATAGCTTTATCAAGGTATTACAAATAACTTGATCAAGGTATTTAATGTGATGAAAATTCAAAATGAATTCATAAAAAAAAAATTATACTGAAAGTCGAGTTCTGAGTTGTTGTCAGTAAATTCACCCATGCATGTAAAGTACTCAAACACAAAGAAATCAGTATAAAAGCATGTTGTGTGAGGAGACGTTCTTTTATGCTGTCGTTTTAATACCAGCGTGATTTTCATGCACGAGTGGACACACAGACAAAAACTAAGAACATGACTTTCAGTATTTAATTTTTAAAGATTTTTTTTTAATTTTCATTACATAAAATACCTTGATCAAGGTATTTTAAATACCTTGGTAAAGCTATATACCTTTATCAAGCTATATACTTTTATCAGGGTATTGTGCTGGACCTGATACATTTTTTTGTGACATGTAACTTCATATTTTAGGTTTATTTGAAGGACAAGTTAACTAACATATGAGTTTACATTATTTACTTACTGGTTTAACAATTTGTATAGATATATTCACTTGCATAAAGCTTAATAATCTCTGAACTCAATCTTCTAGATGCCTTGACATCCATCTTGTTTATTTTCATTTGTATATATCTACTTTCATTTTTACCTAAATAATCAATTCAATCTATCAATAATTCGTTTTTTTCTGCATATCAAATAAAAACCCACACGTAAAAGAGATTTTTTAAATATATAAAAAGTATATAAAGACGTACAAGCGAAAGAACATTTAGATAAAAAGATGTAAGTTCAATATTTCAGCATGACACAACATACTTGCCAATAAGAAAATATTAACGGTACCAAAATAATGTTACAACAGTGCATGCAGGATGGGAATGTTGGATAGGATTAATTCCTGTGCACCAAATGCATTCAGTTGCGTTATCAAAGCAGCAAGTGAGACAACAAATCTTAGCCACCTTTCTCCAGCTGAGGGAGATATTTAAAACTTCACTTATGACGCTTGCCTTGCGAGGGGAGGCTACGAGAACTCTGCAAAAGAATGACATTAATAACGTTCGAAAAATGTTCATTTTACCTGATGACTGTTGTCCCATATTCGATGCATTGCAAACATGTTTAGACGAACTGTCTCAAAGTGGATTTTTAAGACCAATTATATTTTGCTTCAGTGCAGATTTGGTGAAAAAAATGACCTGTAGGCTATCCTTGTCAGATTTCTATACCGAATTAATACTGCGTACAGCAATTCATGTTGCCGGAAACATTTTTTTAGACAGTGAAGACGTTGATCTGCTTTGGTCCACAGCAGGTTTGGAACAAGTTATTGGCAACAGAGGAACATTAAGTAGCTGCTTATCGTTCACATACTGCATTAATTATCAGAGCAATTTAGATGGCATAGCAATGGATGTTAAAAATTGTTTGATGAAGATTTGTCGTTTTCCACAGGATGTGCAATTTTTACAGCTTTATGCTGACATTCCACACCGCTAACTAAATGGGCGATATCATCCAGTGTCTGGCTGTATTGTTGGGGGTATGTGTTTCCCACGATTCTACATTTCTACGCGACGCAGAGCATTACATATCAACATTACAAAGTAACTGGACATTGCTGAGGAAAAGTGCATGTAGAATAGAATTTGTCGTCTCACAGGATTCTGTTGCTGACCATTTGCATGCTTTGGATTTTATTAATATAACGAATCTTGAATTACTTTTAGAAAGTTTTCCTATGTTGGTGCCTTTTCCCAGTCAAATTCTCACATGCATTCGTCACTTGGGCTTATGAATTTGCAAGGAACTTCAGGAACTTTTGAACGAGTATCAGAAAACAGGAAATGTGCGTGTTACCTGGCAATCCTACCAGTTAGAACTAGCCTCAGGAAAAATGTTTTGGGGAAAACCACTTTGTGGAAGGAGTACAGCATTCTCAATAAATCTGGGACTCGGAGCTCTTAGACCCAGTCGAAGTGTAACTGACCACTTTGGATTCCTACCTTTAGAAGCGTACTCAACTTGTATGCAAAACGAATACAGTATTCCACCACCAGAAATATGGACAACATCTGAGGCCATATGTAAGATGATAACGCGATCAGTGGGATTGCACGATCACTTGGATAGCAGCTATGGAGTTATTGGTAGACATCTGGTCATTGCCTTACTACATGACTTGCACGAAACTGGCAAGATGGCTAGTTTTGTTCTCTTTGAAGATTTCTTAAGACAGATGAAGTCCTGTAAGACTACTTTTAATACAGTAGGTGCTGTGACCATCAAGTCGCTAGTAAAACTCTAAACAACAAACAGGAGAACTAATGCCCTAATGATTTTTCCCAGATTGAACTTACTTTTGGATAAAAATAACATTCCATTGGCAGAGGTCATAGAGGCCGGTTTACTCGAACTGGAGCGTAAACATTTTCCAGCCGTGAACACATACGACAAACATGGAAACAAGACCCTTACTTGGTCTTTTAAGGACAAGTTTTGGGCGGTTGTGTATGACAAAGAATCGACAGATATCACCAGAGCTACACTAGTAACAATATCTGATCTAGTTCGAGGTGAACTGGAAAAACGGGGCCTAGTGTATCCAAGCAAATTAAAGAAAACACCAAAGATACTTCCCTGGTTATCAATGTGTCTTCGAAAGTTGAAAAGGGAGAAAATGGACATGGATCAAACAGTGATAAAAAATGACGTTCATAAGTTGTATTGCCCTTTTGATGCAGGGCCATTTCTTTGAATATGACAGGCTAGTGGTTCTTATGACTGATCTACCCTTAGACAAGAACAAGGTGATTGCACTAGACATTTTGTCCAAGTTACAATTAGCCAATTTAGATTCCGCAATTTGCAGTTGAATTGCTTGCACTTTACTATCCCACATAAACTGGAAATATTGACATGAGTAGAACGGAATAATAAGAAGAAGGACGAGAGAAAAGAAACAGAGGGAGTCTAAGAACTACCAGAAATTTCACAAATGATGATGGTGATCGTGAGGATGACCCTATTCTTTTTGATAAAAACATCGGACTTCTGAGAACTTCCTCCTGCTACCCGATTTCCACATCTTAAAAAGCTTCCTGGTCAGCACAAGAGCTGGAATTCCTGCATGCTCAAAGCTTGGAGAAGATTAGTTTTCACCAAAAATATGAACGCTTTAAATTACAGTGTTTAAGATCAAATATTCCTTTCCGTACTTAGGGCTTTCGAAACGAAACTGAAGAGAGTTTCAATTAAGTAAATATATACACACCGAAATGTGTTGATATTTTTACTAACTTTCTCAAGTCAGAAAGATATAACAGTTTTGGACGGACATGTAGGAGTTAGAGAGACAATTCGAGGTGATACAAAAAACATTTATTAATTGTTTTACATTCAATATTTTTGACCTATAATAATGTATTACTGATTAAATGTCTGATATTGTAATTTTTTGCAATATCTACATGTGAAATTAATAAAGGTCATAATAGTTTTGAAAGTTCATTATCATTATATTATATAAATTGCATTAAATCCGATAAAGAAACTTATGACTTATATTTCTATATAAAACGTTTATCGAAAAGTTAGATAAGTCATGTTTTTAGATTAATAAAATTGAAAACTTCATAACATAATATTTTCTGTCGAAGCTAATTTTAAATATCTATTTTGGAAGAAAGTAAAAACTTGCTATAGTTCCCTAGTAAAGTACCCAAGGAATTGATTTAGAACGTCCATTTACCCCAAGAAATATTTCTTTTCATCTGGATCATAATTTCACAAAATCCGGTAAATTCCTCAGGAGAGAATGCGCTTAATTGTTCAACACATTTTATATTTTATCAGAAGTTTAAAATCGCAAGTATTAATCTTTGTCCGCGAATGAAGCATAAATAAACCCCACACTAAAAAGTATGTCTACCGTGTTTTTCTTCTTTCAGATATTGTTTTATATTGTTGTATAATTTAGAACGTCACCATTATATGTTTCCGTAACTCTGAATGTATTATAGGGCAAGATTGGACTCTAGAATTTGACAGCTGCAAACACTTACCTAGGAACGATGAGTCTGTAAATTCATAATACACAAGGGATGTGAAGTGCTCTTACTTATCACTCAGAGCGCGCGCTAACGTTGACACAGCCAGCTGGCGTCATTTGTATCACTCCTGTAGTGTGGACGGCTCTTTTCGTAGAAGAATTAGGCAACTTTGAATTGAAGGCAGTCATTAGAGGTAAGAATTGATTTGTTTCGAATGCAAAATTTAGTAATTGGTTCTCTATGAGCAGATTCAAATAAATATTCATTTTTAAATGAAGGTATAATTATTGAGTATGTACAGACCTTGAAAGATAAGACTCAATGAAATTCTTATCATACATAAAATTAGTATGTTTTGATTTTATAAAATCAGGATATTTTCTCAAAAATTTGTTATTCCAATTACTTTGCGATGTTTACTTGTATTACAGAGTTTTCATTCGTCAATGTTAGAAGTATGGAGAAAGAAATTCTATCAGAAGGTATTTTAGTTTACATGTTTCTGGAAATATATTTTATATGGCAAGCATATTACAATTTAACATACCTGTTTCATTTTGATAGATGAAAACGACGCAAAATATGAGGGTTTGAGAGAATTCGTAATTGAGACCCTGGGAAAGTTTACAAGTAAGTTGAAAGAAGTTGGAGCCAGTGTGGAAACCCTAGAAAGAAAAGTGGATACTTTCCACTGTAATAAGAGTGGTGCACTCTAGAATTGACACTTTAGAGGAGGAGATAAAAATTCTGAGGTCGGCCGTATCAGTAAGCGACCTTAAAGAAAACATCAGAGACAAAGTCGATGAAGTAATGGATAGAATCATCTACCGTAAAGAGAAAGAGAAAGTTAACAAACTTCAGCTTGCATATATCCATTATTGGCTTGGGGTGCAGGAGACCAAATTCTCCAAGTAAGTATAACATATCTTCCGTAGATTAATGGGAAAAGATATTAATTAATGAGAAAAAAGAATGATTGTGTTGAGTTACGTTTTTGAATAATTCCCTTGTTACAAAATATTTGTAGAAAATTAAATGTTGTTTTGTGTTAAATAGCAAAATTGGTGGATATCCAAAATATAATCCAAGATAGAGTGAGGGATAGAATTTGGGCCCTAGATTGGAAGCCGGCCATTCGGGGAGATTTGTCCATCTACTTACAGGAAAAAGTAAAGAATATCGTCAAGAAGAAAAGAGCTCTTCGAGAAAAAGCAGAAAGCTGTATATCTTATACATGTATTAAACAGTTATACATGAAAGTCTCAAATTCATGAAGGATTGTTTAATGAAAGGGTAAAAAATGAATGGCTTAAATTGTCATAAGTCAATATTTATTATATATGTATTGATTTAGTTCTTGTATCATGGACATAAACTAATTTTTGTTCTTGTATTTTGTCAGATAATTCTGTCAATTGACAGCATAATTTTAATGAAAGATCGTATTGCAGAAAAGTTCTTTTGAAATGTGGAACAGTTATGAAAGCAAAATAATCACTACATTTTATCTATTGTTATATAATTTTAATGTTAAATAAATAAGCATAGCACAGATTGAAAGGTAATAAATAAATGATCTTGATATGAAATAGTTGTGTATTTAAAAGAAAAAAATGCAACGTTGCATGAATTGAATAGTCGGATTTCAATGTAATTTTTTTTAATTTTCGGGTTGCATTGACTTTACTCTGAAATTGGGGGGCTCAATTGGGCACCAGTATAATGTAAAGCGTTCGCCATACGTCAAAAAATCTTTTTCCCCGATATCATGTGATAGTAATTTACCTGAATGACCTCTAGAATAAAATGCGTATAATTAAAAATACTATTTAAAACCAATTAGACATAGCAGAAAGGAACACATCTTTGCATTCATTATTAAAGAATATTAACACGCGATATCTTAAGCATCAGGATTTTAGATTTTTTTTGAAAGCTCATCTAATTGAACATTACCTATTATCATTAATCAAGAATATCAACATACGAAGTTTAGAATGATGAACACAGTATTAACAAGAAAACGAAGACTGAAAAACGAGGCTACATCGGATTTATCCCTTCCGCGTTTGGATAATTTAAAAACTCATTCAAGTGGACTTTGTCTAGCTATCAATCAACCCAACTATGAACATTAGATATGAAGTTGAAGGTGATTAACAAGGATGAACCCTGAAAAAAGGGGTTTTCTCGGGGTTATCCCTTTAACTTCAGGGTTCAAAGTTTAAGGGTTCATTCATTTAAACATCATCTAATTATCTTATAATCCGAATTTGAACAACAGACATGAAGTTTAAGGGGAAAAACCCGGATAGACCCCGCAAAAAACGGTTAACTCGGGTTCATCCCTTTAACTTACGGGTTCACGAAGGTTTAAGGGTTCATTCGATTAAACATCATCTACTTAACTTAAAACCCAAATATGAACACCAGATATGAAATTTAAAGGGATAACCCTAAATGAACCCTGAAAAACAGGGTTAACTCAGTATTAACCCTTTAACTTCCGGGTTCGGGAAGGTTTAAGGGTTCATTCGATTAAACATCTTCTACTTAACTTAAAACTTGAATATGAACAACAGATATAAAGTTTAAGGGGATAAACCAGGATACAGCCTGCAAACAAGGGTTAACTCAGGGTTATCACTTTAATTTCCATGTTTGGGAAGGTTTAAGGGTTCATTCGATTAAACATCATCTACTTAACATGAAACCCGAATATGAACACCAGATATGAAGTTTAAAGCGATAACCCTGGATGAACCCTGAAAATCAGGGTTAACTCAGGGTTATCCCTTTAACTTCCGGGTTCGGGAAGGTTAGAGGGTTCATTCAATTGAAGTGATTTACTTTTCCTAAATCCCAAATATCAAAAACAAATATGAAGTTTAAGGGAATAAACCTAGATGGACCCCAAAAATCAGGGTTAATCAGGATTATCCCTTAAACTTCCGGGTTCGGGAAGGTTTAACCCCTTCAATCCAAAGATTTTTAGCATTTTTAGAGATATTGATATCAAGATTTTAATGCATTTTTTGGGGTATTTGTTGTGATATCAATGTACATATATTCTGAAAGTAGGTATTGGGAGGTTTCTGAAAATGATTATGAAAACATTCTTTCTGTTGCCATGGCTACGAAATATGCCCAAAATACTGAGAAATCTCTATTTAAGTTTCAATTAGTTATATATTAGCTTTTTTAGTTCAGTAAAGTATTTGAAGTAAGTAAATTTTGATGTTGAGGCTTAGCAGCATATTGTTTACCTAAAGTTTTATTCATATTCTAAGCGTTCTAGGGAGTAAATACAGGATTTCAACATTTTACGCTCCATAAGGGAAAAGGAAGAGTAACGTTGCTTAAAAGCTATCTCTTGCAATCATAGACCAAGTATTATTCATTCCATGTCTAAAATATTCTTTGCTTGACAGACAAGAAACTTAATACATGTACACTGGTACCCCTTAGTAAGTGAATGACCCCTTTTGAGATGGAGGTCAAAAAGTCAAAGGTCAAACTATTCAAAATATATGAAGATATTAAACATTCAAGATCTTGAAAACCCTTTGCTCAACATAGTATATATGGTGCAGATCTAAGAAATCTTATTTTAATTACATTGTTGATTTTCAGACAACAATTTTTGTTCACTGTAATCCTCTGAAGAGTAAATTACTTCTGGTGATTTTGGCTTTATAGAATGTTTGTCCCCTGACCAGTAATTATGTTTTTATCCCCTCGCCAAGGCTCGTAGATAAAATCTACACAACGCGGTGGATAAAAATCATATCCAATTACAAATCATGTGAGATCCTATATGTAACATCAATACAATAATACCTATAAAAGATGGTATAACCTCAAAGGTTAGTTAATGAGGTCAGTATTTGTATAATTTTTATGAAGTTAGTGTTTGTATAAAATAGGTGCAGATCTACGAGAGGAGTGGTCAGTAAACGAAGCCAAGTTAGATAACTCCGCAGGTCTGTGGACGCTTTATAGGGAAGGAACAACAGACACTCTTTTACAACAAGGAAATGTTACCAGGTATTAATATCACACTGGTAACTTAGATCCCCGAATTTGTGTCTTTCCCCACTTGTAACCTAATATATAAATATTCCCATGTTTTGCCCTGACCTCACTAGTATGCTGTATAAATATCTCTCAGTTAGGCCCTTAGTGATTGTTACTTGTATTTGATGATGATCAAATGATGTAATACATGTAACTGTTACAATTTTAAGGTTATTCTGCACTTTTCTGCCATCCAAATGATGAGCTGAACTACTGTGTCTACCTTATTCCTGGTAATCCCAAGGTGACCCCAGATGACCTTAAATATTGGCATGACAACCTGCAGACAAAGGATCCTAACAATTAGTAATCCTTAATTAACTTGTTTGTTTACTTTTACGGAAAAGTCTTACACTTCTGTATCCTTCTTGAATTAGGGGTCAGTGCACTCTATCATGAGTACATTTTAATAAGCTTATTCTATTTTCTTGATTAAAATAATTGTCTCAAAGGTTTACATTTGAATATTCTATACTTTTAGGGATCTGTTTCAATTTTGTAATTGCACTCAGGTGATTGTTGTGGCCCTTGGACTAGTTCTAAAGTTTTGAGTACAAGAATGATCGAATAGAGTCCGTGTTGTTAAATATGATGGAAGTATCCCATCACACTTGAACTTGTCTACTTAATTAATTCTTAAGTATAAAAACAGAACTACTTATGTTGGGGTTTCATACAGGAGAGGGAATACACCATATTATTAGTTTTCTGACTAGTAAGATTATAGAGTATATCAGTCACTGATATTTTGGTTTTCTACAGGGGAGGGAATACACTATGCTATGGAGGTAGGAAAGATTGCAGCGCTATTTTTAGATGAGGCCATCAAGTTGGGTAATTATGATAGTGACTTAATGAAGCTATATCATCAGCAATGGATGAACAAATTCGGATTTGATTTTAAATGGTAAGTTCTTAATATTCACTCTTGTTAATCATTTTGGACCCTTGTAAATGTTTTAAACTGATACTTGAACCTGTTAAATAGTTTCCTGTTAAATGGTGTATGCTGGAATCAGAAAGTCTATGATATAATCGTCAAACAATTTTATGTACCGCGTACCATTTTCTGTTTACAGGTCTATGATTAGGGCAGGGTATTAGTCAGAGATTTCGTATTGCAATATACAGTAAAACTCATTTAGTTCAAACATGGATTTGCAAATTCATGAATATAGGGAAGTTATCGTAGATCCCCAGCTATACAATATTTTTTGTTATTGTATTGCAATATACAAATTATCGGTATTTTTGCCCAGTCCTATCTGTGATATTTTTGTCAAATAAAGTACTAATTAATTATTTCCTATTACACGTTTATGATATTTTATAAAATAATGTACGGATTTCCTTTTACAGGTCTATGATACCTGTATTTTGTCAAATAATGTAGCGATTTCCTTTCATGATATTTTTTCAAATGATGTAACGATTTCATATTACAGGTTTATGATAATTTGTCAAATGATTTACGGATTTAGTATTACAGGTGGCGTTGAATGCGATCAACGGATTAGGGTTAGAGTATATAGAGCTCAGAGATTGTAACTGTTTTATATCACATTATACATCTCCATCTCTTTGGGTTAGTTCATAAAAATTTTGCTTACAAAGAACAGGAAAGTTTTATGTCCGAAAGTTCTGATGAATCAATCTAGGTCTAATATTGAAACATGACCAATTTTGTGCGCTACCGTATGTTTAGACAAGTTATTATAAAAGCGACTTACCATTTACAGCAGCTCGATATTCCGATCTCCTAATGTCCATATTCAGAATATTTTTCCTTTCAAATCGATGATGATGCACAATTCGATCAATCAATGACTAGTAATTAGCTAACATTTGGTAAATGTCTAAATTGAAATTGTGATTAGAATTTAAATTTAAATTTTTATGGCATTGCACTTTGAATCCTTTCAAGTATTTCTTCATTACGTCAAAACACAAGTGACGCTTCTCATGAATATTTATGAGATAACGTCAAAAATTGATCATGTGACCACATTCCTAAACAACGCATGATAGTACATTATTTTACGAAATATCTAAATTCTCATTTTAAAAAAAACTGTGTTTAAAAATCACTTAAAAAATGGTTTTAAGCCCAACTTGGGGTTTGCAGTTTGTGGCTTCTTTTTTAGATTTTGTCGATTGCGATCGTATATACGAGTATATTGTTGACCGCCTTCCACGGCACTTTTTTTAGCGCCATATTTACAAGGACAGGTATACTAGAAGTGTTCTCGATTTTATATTTACAGGTCTACATGTATTATATTTTGTCAAAAGGTGTACCGTTTCCTATATATAGATAGGTCTATGATATTTTGTGAAACAATGTACCGATTTCATATTTACAGGTTTATGATATTTTGACAAATGATGTACCGATTTCTTTTTAAAGGTCTATGATATTTTGCCAAATGAAGTACCGATTTCATATTTACAGGTCTATGCTATTTTGTCAAATGATGTACCTATTTACTATTACAGGTCTATGATATTTTGCCAAATGATGTACCGGTTTCCTATTTTACTGGATGCCTCAGCTGCAGCACTTCAGAGGAAGGGTGACAAATTTCTGGCTAAATGGGCAGATACCATGACAGGTAAATTAAGGATAAATAACACAAACAAACTTTTTTCAGAAATCAGCATTATTTCTTATAGATTTACATTTAAATTGACAATTAAATTATCACTATCTAATACTCATTAGACAAAAACAAAATGATATAAAATATGTTCCCCCATACTTAAGTATGCAAACATTAAAAATATTACATCGTATTTTGGATAAAAAGTGTTACAAGTTAAAAAAAAAGTTTGTTTGGTATTTTTGATTCCCTTCAGTTTGAACTGAAAAGCACCTGGAATGAAAATACATTTTATTTGATTTTTCTAAAATAAAACTGATGATGTACTTGTATAGCAACCTAATATTCATAATTAGAGTTGCATTTATGGGCAAGAAAATTTTCTTTTAGAAGAAAAACTTTTCTCTCAACTTGTTTTTATAATTCTTTTTATTTTACAGGTCGAGTCCCTATAAAATACATGCTGAAACCGGAGTTTTCATTAACTATAGGGTATGAGCTTATCAGACTTTTAATAACAAAATATAGTGCATCAAAAGAAAATCAAAATAAAACTAAATGACAATCTGTTGCTTACAAGAAATAAAGGTTTTAAACAGTTTTTGTAGTAGCTCATTTTAATATATGAAATCCATTTGCAAACTAAACAATATTATTTCTTACCAGTTATTGTTTTGTCTTCCCACAAATTTTTATTAAAATAGAAAATTTCATAACTCCAAATTTTCTATTTTAATAAAAATTTGTGGGAAGACAGTTTCCTTGTACATTGAATTTTTTCTTAGATCCCTTACAATAAACAATGGAAGTAAAATGATTTTTTATTAAAAAATAAAAATATTTTTTGAATATGAATGATACATACTACAAATTTGAAATATCTATAACTTGTCTATTTCAATACATGCACTTTATGAAAATTATAGTAAGAAAGGATGAAATTACTTTTCTTTATTACACAACAAGTAACATTATTTTCAATCTTTTGGTAAGTCTTTGTTATTTGAACTTTTTGTAACTATTAACTAAAAGAAGCCATGATTACTCACGTTTCCTCTACGCAAGAAAAATACACAAGATTAGCCGATAGAACAATTTACATGACTGTACTTTAATGTGAGAATTAAGATCATTTTTTGGGTATGATGTATGGTGAATTTTACAGCCGTCCCATTCTTTCGGATTCTTTTACGAAAGATGCTAGCTTTGAAACTACACTTATGTCGAACTTTAAAACCATAGAAACAACTTCAATTTTTTCCCTAAGATAAAAGATAATTTAAATAAAAAAGAAGACAAGAAAAATACGGAAGTACCTGACTGTTTTTTTTCTGCAATGTTAGACAGGAGTTTTATATCTGTTTGTTATATCAAATATAGTTTAATAAAAGACGACAGGGTTTATCTGTACTAAAATAATTTGTTCATTTTATTTTCACTTGGGAGAGGGGAAAAAGATACTATGTTTAAAAACCGTGATTTTTCTTATCAATATTTCTAAGCAGTAGGTACATATTACTTCGTTATTCTGCTTAGGAATTCCTATTTGTTTTCTTTTTTTAGATATGAAAAATTATATGTAGATTAAAATAGTCTGCTTTTATAAAGATAAACCTTTAATGTCTTGATGATAAAATTAAAAGAAAACGTAAATAAAAGTTATTAGTAGATGCACAAACAATTGCATGAACTGTGTAAACTGATTTATAAATCATGCTTATAATATGCAAAAGGAAAATATTTGTGATCACGATAATATATTTTTACATCCTATGTGATATCATCAACAGTTACGGAATAGAGAAATCTCGCAGTACCTCTCTGTAGTTTGTTGATATAGATACTATTTTAGTTATAACATCAGGAATTCTCTTGATAACTGTGTTTTGACAATGTTGTACAGGATGCAATGAAAATAACACGCTGAAAATTTATTTCTGAAAATATGGAAAAGATGAAGATAACGAACAGAATTCGATGTCAAAAAATCTACAAACAACACAAATATGTGACACGGGCATAAATACGGATTCCCGGAAATACCAGAGGTGGAATCGGGCACCTGGGAGGAGTTAGCATCCCCTGTAGACCTGTCACACCCGCCGTGGACCGAATGTATTGACAAAGTAAGCGGAAGAAATATTTCTTGATGCAGATAAATGAAATAAGTCCATTTTTTGCGAGGTCCACGCAGTAAATATATAAGCGAGATTACACCGGATGCCATGGGCAAACCACAGGCTACGCATGCCCGAGAATGCTAGAAAGTTCGCACCTTAGGTAACTTGCCCGTAGAATAATTCGCCTTATTCGAATCAAAATATGCCATTCATTGGCAAATCGCGCTAAAAGCCTTTTAAATCTGCATATCGCATTTACATATTCATTGGCGGATCCGATTTTCTCTATTTTACATATACTTTTATATACAAACTAAACATTGATTTTATGGTACAAGCAGTTAAAAAGTATGAAGAACTTGCAGTTTATAGATATATGTACATGAACTTAAGAACTTGAATGAAAAACGTCATTCAACGACTAGTTCTAGCTTTTAAAAGATATAGCAATTTTTCAATGGCATTAGTTTTGTGTATAAAGGCTCACAACATAATTTAATATTTCAGCAATCTAAATATCGTTTGATAGAGGTCTGTAGTAACGGTTTTTAATGGGGGGGGGGGGTCTATTTTTCCTGTGATAGATTTCTTCCGTATAAATCCAGGACAGGTGTCAAGTCCCAGCCAGTATGGGCTACACGTATCAAAATACATGTAGCCCGATTTTTTAAACTGACAAAATTAAAGCTCGCTAATCGAAGATAAAATTGAACAATTTTGCTTTGAGACTACAATCAGTCATATGTAGGCAGATATTGTAGAACATGTGAACAAACCAACATGGATATTCCCTACACCTAGACTTTTTCTTAATTGAATTTCAGTTAGAAAA
>NW_026923729.1:0-22234 GCF_032062105.1 Saccostrea cuccullata | reverse complement strand
TTGTCATAAATCAATTTGATTATAAAAACCCCACCATTTAAAAAAAACCCTAAGATGATAGCTTTAAAGGAAAAGGGTGCGCAAGTTCGGAAAAATGTCCATTCCGAAGTTGTCCGTCCCACTGTTTATGGTTTTTTCACACTATTTCACAATACCATTTTCCATATAATGATGAATACTACAACTTCTTTATGTAAACAAAAAATTTATTGTAATGTTTTATACCAAGACTAAAACAACGAATAATGTATGTGTTTATTACCTCCGAATGATGTAGTCGTTGTCTCATTAAGTGATGAATTTGCTGAACCTGAAGTTTAAAAATGGACGCCTGAATTACTTGAAATATCAGTTTATGAACGATTATGATATTTGCAAATGAAGAAGATGATATCTTTTCAAGATAAAAACGGCTATTAAGAGGAATTAAAAAAGAGTATTTGTAAAAAAAAAAAATCCATTTCAATCTAATTCATAAACATTTGTATTGTTATTTTCTTTAATTCATTGAATAATAAAAACTCATTTCAAAATATTTAGAATATTTGATATGGTTTGCATCTTCCTTTTCAAAATATTCATTTACATAGATCAATTCAAAGTGCATTGACAATAATAATTTGATTTCTCTGAGAAAAAAATGATTCAAGATATGGTACAACGTATTGTGGGGGAGAGGTTTGTTTTGTTGTTTTAAAGACAGAGACGCCAGTTTGTTTTCAGTCTTCAGCAAGTTTTAACAGGCGTTCTCTAATTATCATGACTTTTTCACACTATTTCACAAAACCATTTTCTACATAATGATGAATATAGCACTTTTGTTATTTGGACAAAAAATTAATATCTTTAAAACCAAGACTAAAGCAAAGAAAAATGTATGTGTTTATTACCTCCGGATGATGTAGTCGTTGTCTCATTAAGTGATGAATTTGCTGAACCTTAAATTTAAAAATGGACGCCTGAATTACTTGAAATAACAGTTTGCGAACGAGTAAAATATTTGCAAATGACAAAAAGATCCTATCTTTAAAGATCAAAACGGTTATGGAGAGGATTGAAAAACTGGTTTTTGATAAAAAAAATCCATTTCAATCTCATTAATAAACATTTTTATTATTGTTCTTTTTAATTCATTGAACAAGGAACTACATTTGAAAACATTTAGAATAAATCTGATATGATTTGCATCTTCCTTTTCAAAATATTCACTTACAGTTATCAATTCAAAGTGAATTGAAAATAATAATAGATTTTTTTGAGAAAAGGATGGTCTTTTCTAATCATGACTTTTGAACACTCTTTCACAATAATAACAAAAATTTATTGTAATGTTTTATACCAAGACTAAAACAACGAATAATGTATGTGTTTATTACCTCCGAATGATGTAGTCGTTGTCTCATTAAGTGATGAATTTGCTGAACCTGAAGTTTAAAAATGGACGCCTGAATTACTTGAAATATCAGTTATAGAACGATTAAAATATTTGCAAATGAAAAAGATGCTTAACTGTATCTTTGAAGGATAAAATAAGTTATTGAGAAATATTGAAAAACTAGTATTTTTTGTATTTTAAAAATCCATTTCAATCTATTTTTCAATTTCTTAAGATCAAAACGGTTATGGGGAGGAATTGAAAAACTTGTATTAATTTTGTAAAAAAAAAAAATCAATTTCAATCTCATTCATAAACATTTTTAATGATCTTTTTATTTCATTGAATAATGAAATTCATTTGAAAACATAAAGAATAAATTTTATAGGGTTTGCATGTTCCTTTACAAAATATCCACTTACAGTTATCAATTCAAACTACACCTCTGAGAAAAAAAATAGTTCAAGATATGGTACACCGATTTTTTCGGGGGGAGGGGGGGGGGGGAGGGGGAGAGGTGTGTTTTGTTTGTTTTTAAATACAGAAACGCCAGTTTGTTTCATTTATAAAAGTTATGGTAAAACATGTGTGTTTGTTTTGTATGCAGATTAAGTCCATCGATAAAGGAGATCGATTGGTTGTTTATTTGTTTACGGGTGAATAGGTTGAATCCGTGCTACGCATGATTCAGTCACGTATAAGGTAGATTTTCGGGTGTTTTAAGTTATTCGAAGTTCGCTGCTACATTGCAACAGACTTAGATCGGAGATAGAAATCAGTCTATACTAGACGAGCGCTTAGCTTCATGTAGATAGAATGTTCTATCGTTAAAATGATATTGTCCTACGGACCCGGTGAGGGCCAGTACCGAGACACAGTTAGATTATTCTAACTAAGCTTCATGTAGAAACAGTTGCTGATTATCCACAAACAAATAGAGCCGAGGTTCCGGGCATCTCTGACACGTTTGGATTCCATGTGGGGAAAAATTGGCACATTTGAAGGTGCAGCTACAAACTGGTAATTTCTTATTTGCGACTTTCTCAAAGAAAGAATGAAAGTATAAAAATAACATTTGAATTAAAAAACAATGTTTATATTATTAACGATAGGGTAAAGGGGACCATAAAAGCACCCTCTGTGTCTTTCACATTAAGACAACAAAATTTTATTCTGTTAATCGTAATTCCTGAAAGCTTGAGTGATTAAAACGTTTGTCAACGTCTAATCTTCTGCCAGTTTTGTTTCTTTCGTTGTTACTAAGCCTCATAGACCATAGGACTATGTAAGCTACGGCTACGACTCTAACAGCAGATAGAGGCACGCGCAGAACAGAGAATCTGGTAAGCATTTGGACACAGATTAATGTCCATTTTTTCAGCCTGAATTTAGCTTTTGTAAAAAAGAAAAAAAAATAAATATATATATATACATGTGTTACTTGAGAATAAGTATAATTCTAGTAAAGTCACGGTAGTAATTAATACACGTACGTATCTGGTACATGTATATATAATTTTATTCGTATGATGGCTTGGTATTTGGTAGCAATTATGAACAAAGTTCCTCTGTTTCTAATTTATAGTAACGAGACACACTATTTTGGAAGCTAATTGTATCACTGTGTATATGAATTTCATGATATGGTTCGAACAGTTCTAAAATTTTACAATTCTACATTGTACTGTGACACATTGATGCATAGAACTGCATATAGCTAGTTTCATTTTACTGAAGTTGTTTTCAAATCTTGGAAATAATGTACAGTGTACATGTAATTGAATATATAGTTCCTGATGTTCCTGATATAATCTCGAAAAATGATGAAACATCGTTTTATGTTAGTAAAAATTTTTGTTCAATAAAACCTTTGTTTCGCCACAGTGGTTTTTATGCTCCAAATTCTGGACGTTGTATTTTCAAATACGTAGAAATGAAGAACATAAGATAAATGCATATTATTGATGCTCCATTATTTGTACATAATGTATTCCGATGCTGATAAATATGATAGCCTGATTCGGTTCAGATCATTTTGTTGAAGAGTATTGATTTAAGACAGTGTTTATAATAGCCTTCATTATGCATTTGATATGTCCTAATTTAGTGATTTCTATCTGTTGTGAAGAAAATACGACTCAAGAGTTGATATCATGACGATATTCGCAAGACCTAGTGCCACATGTATTGATGTATTGCAGACAAGGCCCATTTGACGTTCTGTTAGTAGCTTGATGAAGCTGGCATGGTCTGGCATGTAGTATGATGCAGACGAGGCCCCTTTTCAAGTTCTGTAAATAGCTTGAAGAAGCTGGCATGGTCTAAGATGTAGTATGATGCAGACAAGGCCCTTTCAAGTTCTGTAAGTAGCTTGAAGAAGCTGGCATGGTCTGAGATGTAGTATGATGCAGACAAGGCCCTTTCAAGTTCTGTAAGTAGCTTGAAGAAGCTGGCATGGTCTGAGATGTAGTATGATGCAGACGAGGCCCCTTTTCAAGTTCTGTAACTAGCTTGAAGAAGCTGGCATGGTCTGAGATGTAGTATGATGCAGACGAGGCCCTTTTCAAGTTCTGTAAGTAGCTTGAAGAAGCTGAAATGGTCTGAGATGTAGTATGATGCAGACGAGGCCCTTTCAAGTTCTGTAAGTAGCTTGAAGAAGCTGGCATGGTCTGAGATGTAGTATGATGCAGACGAGGCCCCTTTTCAAGTTCTGTAACTAGCTTGAAGAAGCTGGCATGGTCTGAGATGTAGTATGATGCAGACGAGGCCCTTTTCAAGTTCTGTAAGTAGCTTGAAGAAGCTGGCATGGTTTGAGATGTAGTTTGATACAGACAAGACCCTATAGAATTCAGTAAGTAGCTGGAAGAAGCTGGCATGGTTTGAGATGTAGTTTTACAAAGACAAGACCATATAAAATTCAGTTAGTAACTTGAAGAAACTGGCATGTTTGAGAGGGTTTGATACAAACAAAACCACTTAAAATTCAGTTAGTAGCTTGAAGAATCTGGCATGGTTTGAGATGTAGTATGAAGCAGGCAAGACACTTTCAAATTCTGTAAGTAGCTTAGATGAAGCTGGAATGGTTGAATGGTTCATCAAGCACATTGATCAAAAAATTATTTTTGAAATTTTTAAAATTTTCGAAAAAGTTAACATTTTTGGAATGTAGTATTGACTAGTATATTTAGCCAAAGACCTTCAAAAGACCTGTAAGTATCTTGATGAAGCTGGAAAATTCCGAGATGTATGGTTATGCAGACAATTCTCTTTGTTGTATTTAAGTATTTTTTCGAAGTTAACATGACTTTAAATATAGTTGCTTTCTTGTCTTTTGAAGATGTGTAAAATTATAGTATCTCATTGAAGCAGGAAACTCGTTTTATTGATAAATACAAGTACATAAACTTCAAAAGATATACAAAAGTGCAATTTGTTTGAGATGTATTTGCAGACATATTTGAAATTTCAATTGACAAAGCGAAACTACTGTGCTTGCGTATTTATATTTTAATAGCCTAACTACTAATATAGCATTGTCTTGTTTATTCTGTAAAGGAGGCCAAATTGTAACTGTGCTTCTTATAATCACAGGCTCTGCTGGATTGGATTCTAAGCGTTTAGAAAATAATTTAGGAATAATAAAGCAGTTTGATATCACAATCTGATTTTGAAATTTTTGAAGCAAAAGTTTTTTCAGGTATCTTTAGTCAGGACACACGGACCAGATGTTTTGCAAAACTTTCATTGAAGGATTTGTCTGAAGACTTCTAAAGCTGCGTTTAAAATCAAGGTTCGGACAAATCACCTCTAGTCAAAATCACAGAGGAATAATGTTTACATTCTGGTAGGTGTAGTTCAGTTCATTTGTCCTATTGCTAATAACCAAGAGATGTTTAGAAAAGGTTAATAATAATGTTTGATCAGATGATTATGATTTATGATTGATTTAAATTTATTTTGTATTGTAAAAGTTATTCTTATGTATCCGGAAGTCACAATCTTGTACAAGAAACAGAGAATTCTGTAAGCACTCAAACTTTTAAGTTTATATAAGTAATTTTATTCTTCATAGTGTTTTAACGGGGTTGCTATCTGAACTGCAAATGCTGATATGTATGATTCACTGATAAAAATCAACGTAGAAGGCTTTTTGAGTTCATCTGAAGACATCATGGTAAAAAGGAAAAGAAAACTCTTCAGCCGGGAAGGATAACTCTTTAATTTAATGATTTATTCAAAAAGTCATGAAAGTCTCCAAAGGAAGCTTAAAATTGAAATCTTTTTATACAACAAATTGAATTTCATGCAACTTAAGGTTCTTTAATACTCTGATAAGAGAGATAACTCTGAATGACATAAATGTCTAATATTCCTTTATAGATTTGCAAGTTGAAGTGTCTTTTTTGTCCAATTGAATGTATTTTACTTATAAATACATTCTTTTTTGGAAAATCATTAGGTTCAAGCAACATTTTATACCAGTGAGCAGACTGAGTGTTTATGAATCTTAATGTAATTGAAAGTTCTTTGAACATTTTTATACAAATGTCCTCGATCTAGCCTTAAATACCAATTTTTAAAAGTTTGATATAAATCTATAATTGATTTATGAAGTTTTGCATTCATAGCAAACGCTTTATAAACTACAGTATTTATGCATAATAATAATTGTGCAGTATACATAGAAGAAATTAAAGTACCACAGAACTCAGTATAAAAATCTGTGCAGTTTTCTTCAATTGCATGGAAACCTATAGTTTTTAACATAAATACAATTATTCAAGGCCTGGTTTGAAATAAGTAATAATTGGATTACCTTGAAGTCTTGATATCTAGGGGTGGGGTCATACACGTTTTGATAATTTTATGTCAATGCTTTCTTTATCGTCGAAGTCTGTTGCACTCGCGCATGCGAGCTCATCCTATATAAAGTGTTTTTGAGTTTTATTTATAAATAATTTATGTTCGTTTGAACTGGTGAATTTAGAACATAAATATATTTATAAAAGTTATGGTAAAACACGTGTGTTTGTTTTGTATGCAGATTAAGTCCATCGATAAAGGAGATCGATTGGTTGTTTATTTGTTTACGGGTGAATAGGTTGAATCCGTGCTACGCATGATCAGGGCTCCCACTGGACCAAAAATATTTTTCGCCACTTTTCGCGACAAAAGGAAAGGCATACTTGCATCTGATTTCTCGACAATGCAATGCACTTTCTCTTATTCAATTTTTTAAAATTATATTTATCACAGGCATTTGTTTTAAAACTATATGTTTAAAGCTTATGATAGTATCCATTTAAAAAAAAAAGAATGTTGGAAAAATACAATTAATTTGATTTTGAATTGATATCAGGCAACTCTTGACAGAAAATGTCCTCTTGATTATAATTTTTTTTCGCCTGGGAAAGAGGGGGGGGGGGGGGGGCTATAGACCTAGTAGAAATATATGAATTTTTTTAAAAATGTAAATTTTCATTTCATTAATTAATTGTGAAAAGAAGTAATTTAAAAAGTAGGCCCCTAAGAAAAATAGGTTAAAAACTTCATTTTATTAACTTGGAGACTCCAGGGTTTAATATGCAAGCTCATGTAAATGTACATAATTCAGAGTAATTTACTAAGATAATTCTGTTTTCAAACAAAAATCTTTTTCACTCTTTTTCAGTTTATTGTATAATGTACACATTATTTTAAATTTTCATTAGATAAAATTTGAAGCCATATTCTTTACAATTTTCGTCACGTTTCCCTACTTTCGGTTTAAATAAACGATCTACATAGATCCAGAATTTGTTGATAAAAATCTTTTATTTATAAACTTCATCTTCTAATAACACTTTATCCCCCCTTGTTTAATCCAAATTATATTATTTCAAGCAATTTTGTAACCCTCTATTGCTCAAGGCGTTACCTAGTCAGGTGTGTTCGCTCAAGCGAGACGTAATTTCCTACATGTAGGTTTCAGTTTTCACACCTCTGCTGCATTAAATAAACAGAGGGACCTATCTGTATACATTGAATAAACAAAGGAGCTAACCAGGACTACTCAAATTTTGTACACGGTACATCTGAAAAATTCATTTTCGCCACTTATGAATTTTTTTTCGCCACTTCTGAGAAAAATTCGCAATTGGCGACAATGGCGAATCACAGCTCGAGCCCTGCGCATGATTCAGTCACGTATAAGGTAGATTTTCGGGTGTTTTAAGTTATTCGAAGTTCGCTGCTACATTGCAACAGACTTATCCCCCGCCCCACCCACCCCTTCCAGTATGATCGATATACTGTACATGTTAAAATGTTCGTTTTAATGTTGACCGTCGCTTTATTTGTTTCTTTTTCTTTTGTAGAATGATTTGGATTTCAGAAGTTAAACTAAAGACTGTGCTTTGTATACTGTATACACTTCATTAAAGTCTGTTGCACTCGCGCATGCGAGCTCATCCTATATAAAGTGTTTTTGAGTTTTATTTATAAATAATTTATGTTCGTTTGAACTGGTGAATTTAGAACATAAGAAAGATTTCACACTCACCGGTTCACTGATCTCCTTATTGTTAGTTTGATGCTCGAATTAGAGTCATTTATCCTATAAAGTTTCGTTATTTCTGGCTCGCAAGCATGTTTCCTACACTCGCAAGCATGTATCGTCTGTCGTTTGTTGTTTTCAAGTAAGCTATATCGGACGCAAGCTTTTATTGACGTCAAGTTAATTCCGGTTCTTTCAAACGCGCAACTGACGTTTTGAGAATTCTACGGTGAACCGTACGCGCATAATTTCCACGCATGTGGCATTACCGTTGTGTTACCCGTTGTCACGTGTGTTGCTAAGGCTCAGGGTAATCGAACGGATTGTTAACTGTGTCTAAACCAATTAGATTTTAGTATTTAAGAGCAATTCTCTGTAATCACCAAAGTAATTCTGAAAGGGTCTGGCACGCATAGTCTCAGATTTTCTTTAAACTTGGCATATAGTATCTTCATAGGGTAAAACTTATATGCATGACATAATTTTTTTCTGGACACCCTCTGTTACCATGGTAACCGGGATACAAATTTTCTGACCAATATGGCTAATTTGTGTGTGGCAATCTTACGAAAATCACACATTTTACACCATTTGTGCTGAGACCATATTGAGGATTGTACCTTTGTTACTAATATTTTATTAAACTACAACATCAATACTTTCAATAGATATCTTTAATTTGTTGGAGAGTTAATTGATAATTTTGTAATACTTTGTCAAATAATAGCAAAATATTGATTTTTCTAAATTTAGTCAAAACTTAAAAAGTACAACATTTTGGGAAGAAAAATAAAAAATTCGCAGCACTTTCACAATGTATCACTTACTTCATCTGAAGGTACTTGTCACATATAATGAAAATATTCAAAAACTTTCATGGGCAAATTGCAACAAATGTTGACAATAACAAAATGAAAAATCATAAAATTGGCATTTTGCCAAAAAAAGCTTTAACGTACATTTCATATAACAAGATACAGTTTTTTTCTTTTTCAAAATTTTTTTAACAAATATAGCTTAAAATCTTTGGTAACAATGAGACTTTGTCAGCCAACTCATAAAAAATATTTATATTCATATCTATAGGATAGAATATGATCATAAGTATAGATACCCCCCCCCCCTTCTAGCACACTACAAAAAAAACACTGTTGCTGCTTACTGAAGCTTATAAGGCTGCATTATACTTTCTAAAAGATTTGTTTTTTTCTATTTATGAGCATGATACAAAATACTGCGAATCTGCAATCCAAAACAGAAATAACTTAATATACTGTAGTTACTTGCTACACACAAATTATAGCACAGTACTGCATTAAGACAAGTCTCGTCAGCTTCTAAAAAAAATTTTTTTAGGAACCTCTAATTTCAAAATTGTCAATAACAACACATTTTAGGACATTTGAATTAACAAGCAGTATAATATTAACTTTAAGGAACTATAAACAATTATAGCAAAAAACTCATCTGTGGACATTTAAAAAATACCGTTATATCATATAAAGGTATGCATATTGAGACTATTTAGTTCATTTTCAACAAAATGGTACCTTTCAACAGGAAAAATGTTCAAAGACAATAAACCATTCATGAAAGTAAACACTGTTATTTCTTTTTGGGAAAATTAATGTAAATATTAATTCAATTACATATTCTTGGTCTAATATAATGCTTGTAAGATTATTTTTAACTTATTACAAATTGTGTAATGAACTGTAAGCAACCATTTTTTAACAAACAGACAGACAGAGAGACAGATGGACAAATGGAAGGGAAATCAATGGTCCCTTCTGTCTTCACCGGTAGGAGACTATCAATGTACAATTATTAGTAATTTCGGTTTTAAAATTGTAAAGTTTTGCATTACGTCACAACTTATGATGTGCTCAAGGTAAATAGTACATGCCTCGTAACCCCAAGCTTAATGACTGGAAAATTCTTCTAATCCCTGATTGGTTGCTCGTGCAACAGACTATTTCCATGTCATGTTGATAATATGAGTTGACAAATCACACAGCCGAAAAGTCGGATCACGACATCACACGATAACGTAAAATCAACAGTAAAATTGAGTGATATGCATTAGGTTAATAATAAAGATTGTGACGTAATGCAAAACTTCACACTTAACTGAAATTACTAATATCTACAAATCAATGGTCTTAGAAATTTCCTTTTTTAATTTTGACTTAATGTCTTCATCATTTGCAGCCTGCAAGTCATATTTGTCTGACTTCCTGTCTTGTTGGGCAAGCCTTGAGAAGAAACTCCCTATCTGTTGAGCCGTCAGAAACTCTTCTTTAGTGAAGCCATACCCACCTAACCTCATTTCCTCAGCAGCAGTGTAGGCATCCACCTTGCTTCCAGTTCTTTTGCCTACATTAAATTTCTCAATCATGTAGTTTTTTTGCTGTTGACTGAAAACAACTCTTCTCTTTTTGTTTTTTAATGCCCATCCCAAACTTTTGTCCTCAAGCTCCTCATCCTTAAATACCTCAATTGCACTTACATCTGGACAAATGGATGATGCTTGTGACAGTTTCTGAGAATAGATTACTTTGGCCTTGTCACTTAGTGGCTCTTTCTCTAGCTGATATTCACAATTCCCCTGCATAAGGTGGTGATCTAAGCTTTCTTTGTTTTTGAACTCTCGGATACAGCCTTCCATTGGACAAATTAAGTTACTCTTGGTTTGCTTCAAAAGGACTGCAGGTTCTACAAAAAATAACATGTAGAGAGTTACATGTAGATCACTTAATTTTGCCTTCACTTTATTTTGTTCTCACAAACTACTTTTAAAGGATGTGCTAAATTTGTTTGTTTATATACATGTATCAATAGTTAGGTTTGTGATATTCAAAACATGCATATAGATGAAACAGACCCAATGATTCTGACATAGGGAAATGTAAACAACTCTAGCAATCCTGTATGTATCCTCACCACTTGAAAGGACATAATTACCTTCAAGACTAATTGCAGTTACGATGTCTGTCCAGTCCTTTATGACCTTCAATTGGACACAGTTCTTTGAAGGCTTTAGAGTTTCCCATGATGAAAGTTTACCTGTAAAATATGACAAGATCTTCAAAGGAACAAAACTATGATGTGTTTACTAGTCTATATTTGTAACACTATAGTTAGAATTATCACCTTTAAAAAATTCAACCTAGGTTTATATGCAATAAAACAAGATATTTTTTGTGTGTATTTATAAAGAAAGCTGATTTGCATCAATTTACCTTCACCTATATCATATGCTTGCCACATTCTCAGTCCGTTGTTCTCAAAGGCAAAGTTATAGAAACTTGAGATGTTCTTTATGCTCTCCTTGTGTTTATCAGCTTCAAGGTCAAGAACAACATCAACAACTCGCACACGGTATGCTTTTTGTCCCAACTTGTCCAGAGCCTAAAAAACAAGAGTATCATAAATGGAACATAGCCAGTCCACCATGTGTTATCTCAAATCTTGTTCGATTCATCAAAGCCTACAGCAACCTTGGAGCTATGACTCAGGTCAAAGTCATGACACACTGCCTTGTCATGAGGATCAAATGTGCCAAGTATGATGTTGCAGAAGTAAAGAATGTAGAAAATTTTGCTCAGAAAAAGAAATTCTTTCGAAGTGACCTTGAACTTGGAGTAATGTCCCTCTACCTTGGAGGTATTGACCTTGGGTTAAAGTCAGGGCAAACCATCTAATTAAGGGGATGAAGGACCTTTAACTGAAAAAATACCTGTCATTTAATTTTTTTCATATTTTGTAAATATCTTATTTAGTATGTCCTACATACTATAAAGCAGACATATCAATAGGTTTCTAGACTTATTTCTGAGATATTGAGTGACAAATACCATACCCCACAGTGTCTGAGCGGAGTTTTTATTCTCCGTGTTTCTGGGTCCATTACTAGGTCGATAATTGAAATTTTTCACCATAGATAAAAAATATAAAAGCGGAAATGTGTCTTTTAAAATATTTTAGAGTATGAATAGGGTTAAAAATTCAAAAAAGAAAGATTCTTTTGTAACACCATATCTGGAGACGGAAATTTACGACTTTTTTAAGACAACTTAAACCATATAAAAATTAATTTGCAAAAAATCTTATCATTCAATATTTGAAAATTTACGTCGAAGTTCAAGGTCGTCATTGTATTGATTAACTGTAAAAATATCGATTGGTGAAGCTGAGCTCAATATTGCACGGGACAAAGTTAAACGAGTCATGATCATGAAAAAAACGTGTCATGTTTACATTTCTCGAGTACGGGAAAACCCAACTATGACGTCACACATTCCTGAAATAAGCGAAATAAGACAAACCCACAGAACGTTTCCGTCAACAACCATGTAAAAATATTTTTTGCGTTCTGAAATTTATAAAATACCCTACCATGTACATATTATGGCCCGTTTTTATGATTTTATACTACCCGTTTTTACCGTGTATGATCTTACTGAACTAAGAGATCCACTATGACGTCAAAGACGCACTGGACGCGCAGAGTAGGGAAACGGCAGAGTGGATTAATCTATTCCGTAATTTGATAATATTTGCAAGAAAAATGTTTTCAGATATTTTTATACTAGATGGTGAACGCAAACAAACAGTCAAAAAAATTATACAAGTATTGTGGTTTCAATCTCGTTTTGTACATATTTTATCAGAGATTATGACGTAAATCAACTGAGTCACGTGACCATACATCCTTCATCCCCTTAAGAGGAACATTTTTGCCAAGTATGATGTAAACTTCAATCATGTATACATAACCAAGATAAAAGCGGATAGACGGACAGATGGATGGAGAGACGTGGACATCATACCATAATATGACCCATATAACAACAGGCATATGAAAACAAGGGGTCCAATCTTCCTTTAGCACCCACCTGAGAACTTTTGGAATTTTTATAAGTCCAGAAATGTGAACTGCAATCGAATTAAAGGAAAGTTTTACTTCTTGAAATCAACAAAACCCCCTTCTACATCCTAATTTGAATGGTATCAAGTTATCATCCTGAAAAAAGCTGTCATGCTCTTAGGTTTCTTTACTTTGACCACTTGAAATTCAAATTATTACCGATACATGCCGTGTCAATTTCTGATTTCTGACTGATGTTGTGATTTCATAGCATCACTTACTTTTTTCATATCTACTGCTGTTGTTACATCCCTTCCTTCATTGACATACTTCTTGATTACAAATTTTGCATGTGCCGCTTTCCTGTCACACGGTCCTGTAGACACAATACAAAGGGAATTAAGAAAAAATTTAAAGATTAACTGAAACCTTAGACATCAAGTATTGACATTCTACAATTATGCAGACATTCCATTCAGATCCCAAAAAACTAGTACTATTTACCTGTGGCATTCAGTTTTGTCAAATACATGTATTTTGGATGGATTATGAGATAAGAAGTCATGGTATACCTTGAGTCTTTGAAAGTGAAAGACAAATACCTTTTGAGTTTTTGAGTAACAAAGAAGTGTTGATCAACAGATGAGCATACTAATAGACAAAGTTATACCATAAAGCTTCTGCATTTGAGATGTGGGGCCCTAATGAAATTAAAAGTACCTTTTCCATTCTGGGACTCGCTAAAATTGTATGTTTTCAGCTGGGGTCCAACGTCATGCCGGAGAGTGGACAAAGTAACAGAGCTTTTGTAACAACCAGCATTGTCACTAAAGATGTGTACTTTTTGCAGATTAGGCACGGTGATATTAAGGTCTCTAACGACATCTGTCAGTACTGCTGTTGTTGTTGCGGCATCTTGAGATGTTTGAGACTGGAAGATATGAAGATGAGTCAAGGTCTGTAACCTATTTTCCAACTTGACAAGGGAGACTGACACATGCCAATTAATACCACGTTTGGCAAACCAGTCTTGTTGGCCTTCCCTATATCTCCTAGGGAGAAACTTCATCGCCCAATCAGTTGTAATCATAGCACTGTTTGTTTCCAGACTGTCTGCTATGTTCTTTCTTGCAAGTTCTTGATTTTTTGATCTCACAATGTGCTTTTGCAGCTCTTTTATATCTTCAATGGCTTTTTCTACCTATAATTTGTTAAAAGAATAAGATGTTATTCAATTTCCAAGTTATATTGTTTTTTGACAATTTCTTGGAGATCTGAATGTTAAATGCAGCGGTACATGCATCCCACGTGAAACCACTGATTGAACAATTAGCCGAAATATGAACTTTCATTTACCAGATGAAATACATATCAAATACATTACCTTAAACATCAGTGCATCTTTATTATTGACTTGTCTTCCTTCTACCACCTGATGAATTTTCTGTAGTGTTCTGTCCAATTCGATACAGCTTTGGCAGTGGTGATTGTGCATGTGTGGACAGTGATGCCGGAACTCACATCCTGGGGCACTTAAAGCAAATCCTAAGCAATGCTGAAGAACATCTGTTTGCTTTGCCAAATGTACCTGAAACATAGTAGACATTCTCAACAGTTGAAGCTTGACATGATAAGGGCAACAACTTCATACATGTACCAGGTATAAAAGGTGACCTTGAATTTTGACCTGGAAAAAAAAACGATACTGCCTGGGCAGCCATATTTGTTTATGGGCAGCAAGGTAAAGGACCCCGAGTACAATCTTTCTGCCATGTGTCATTGAAATCCCTACAGCCGTTGTGGAGGAGAATTAAAAATGTGAGAACTTAAACCTGTCAGATAGATAGAGGCCTATGACTATAGCTCACTTAAGCCTTTAGCTCAGGCAAGCTAATAATCATCATCAAAGTACACTGTGACCTTACCCTTGAAGTTATGTAAAAGTACACTTCTACTGCACAATGCATTCATTTTAAAAGACAATGCCTTCAAGTTGGTATTTCTAATGCTCATGTGCTGCTCAAGGTCATACAAGTCTTTTACTGCTTAAATTACTCAGCAATTAATTCTGATGACAAATGATTGATTGATTCTATATTGTTTAACGTCCCTCTTGAGAATTTTTCACTCATATGGAGACGTCACCGTATGCCGGTGAAGGGCTTCAAATTTTGACCTTTACTCGGCACTCAGGGTCATTGAGCAGTGAGGGTTCTTTATTGTGCAAACACCTACCGTGACACGGGACCTATGTTTTGGAGAATATACATGTATTCTAAGAACATTTACCTTAAAATCTGCCTTCAAGTATCTTTTTGCTTCCATAAACTTTGTTTTCAGATCTTTTTCATTGAGGTCATCTAAGGTCTCTTCTAAAGCTTGGAAAGCTCGAGATCCTTCCATAACATAATTGTCAAGCCCCTCTACACTTTTCCTAACTGATGCAGCACAATCTGTCAGAATCTTGTAAAGAGTACTTTTTCCTGAAATGATTGTTTTGATACTATTTTACCAAAAAAATTACAAAATAGATACCTAAACATCTCTAATAATAATATTCTAGGATTCTTGTAATAATTATGTATTTCTTCTGTAATTGAGATATCTACATGAAAATAATTACATGTTTTTTCCTCTCATAAACATGATAAGGTACATGTAGATTATTCCTACTAAATTTGATAAACGGGAGTGTCTATGATATGGCTTTCACCATGCCAGAGAGCAATTTCCAACAAAGTTAGCTTATGACCTCTGTTAACCTTGGAAAAACAACAGGCATTTTCTTATCACGTTGGCCATGTTAATCAGGTTTAATGATCCAAAGGATCAGGTATTATTGTAATCTTGGCTTTTTTCAAAAGTGTCCACAAACAGACACACAGCACGATAGGATCTACCATAAAGCTTCAATACAGTAGCTATGCACAAATATTAGATAAGAATGTGAGAATCATCAAGAAGTGTTTCAATGCAGAATGTTTGGTGCCACATTTTTACCTAAAGGTGTTGCACCCTCCTCTTCACAAAGCTGCTGGTATTGACTTATCACGGCACTAGATGATATGCTCCTGATCACATTTGGAATCGTTATCATTTCACCTGAATCTAATTTCAATGTCCTTTGTCCATATGGCAAATCTTTGACAACTTGTGTTGATGTAATGAAGTCTATAAAATGATCTAAACTTTCCACACTAAATCTCTCTCTTTTCTCTGATTTTTCCTTAACTGGTACACCAATACCTTCATTTGCAGCATGCTTTTTAGCCTCGTAAAATCTCCATGACGTTAGTCCTGGAATAAACTGAAAAAAAATAACAAAAGAATATAAAAGATGTTCAACAGACAACATAACTCACATATCAGAAGCTGCTGCTTCCAAGGACTTGTTTTTAAAAAGTAGGTCATACTTCAAGGTCAAAATTTTTGTTCCAATGAGAATGTCTTGTCATGTACACATGATACATTTTAAAGCTAGATCTTTTTAAGGTTAAAAAAATACCATGGCCAAGTTTAAAGTTTTCCAAAAGATGTCTTGTTATAGAGGATACATATGTGAAATATAAAAGCTCCATCTTTTAGTGTTCAAAAGTGTTGGCCACAGTTAAACTTTTTGTTCATGCCCGACGCCGACAGATGGACGGACATTGACGGACAGGTAGACGCTGACTCTAGGGCTGTGACATAAGCTCTATGGGGAAAAATTGTAACTAACCAACCCAAATTTCATTTGACTCAACAGAATTTATTGTAAATTAGTGAAATTTAGTTTAGGGTTAAGGATTTTACTTTTAGTGTTAGGCATTTGGGTTAAGTCGTTAAGGGATATCTTATGATGACTAAAGTTTTTGGATTTGGGTTGGTTCTATTTCTTTCAGGACGTTTGAATAGTTCCAATTTCTTAAAACATATCTACTCCAGACATTCCTCCAAGCAAGCTAAAAATACTTACCTCTTGAGCTTCTTCAAAAGACATCTGCTGAACAATAATAGACAGCACTTGTCTTCTAAATTGCCATGTTTCTCCTTTGGAGTATATTTCTTTCAGGACATTGAGACTCTGGTCATTTTCTAAATCTTCTTTTTTCTCTTGGTCTGCCAGTATAGACTTCCATAAAATCTCCCCCTCATTTGGAGACACTGTCTCAAGGACCACAGATATACACTGTTTAGCTTTCTCCAGATAACGTTTCTTTGTTCTGTCACTGGATACAGTCAAAGGATTTGTGAGCTTTTTAATTGGACTCACATCACACTGAGCCAAGAAAGTATTAAGACTCTCAAGTCTAGATATTTTCAAAATGGAAGCCTCAGAAATCTGGCTGTCTGTAATTGATTCTTGACTGCTCAGTACTGAACTAACATTACTCTGTTGACTCAAGTGTTCAGGATTATCAGGATACTGAAAAATAATTAAGGGCAAGTACTTAGTCAAACATGACTCAGATATCTGCATGTCAAATATTTCAACTGTATGTTAGAACTAAACGTAGGGATTCATTGCAATTCAATGCAAGCGACATATCAAAAACGAAGAGCGAGATGAAAGGTCTAATTTGGATTCAATGTAGGCTAACTAACAGATTGCTAAATATTATGAAGGCAAAAATTTATCTGATTAGTTTAGTCCAACTGGTTTACTAAAATAATCTCTTACATGTACAGGCATACATTTTCTCTTTGATATCTCATTCCTATCAAGTGCACTTTCAGCAGATGCAACAGCACTTTTTCTGAAAAACAATGTAATTAGAAAAATAGAGTGTTTCAGGGTAAATATAAGTCAAGTAAGGTTTAGGTTTCAAAGATGTATACATACATGGACACAGAACAGACGAAATATTTTTTGTCCTTTTGCTTTGCGTTCACTAGGGCTGGGTATTGGCCCGAGATTTCGTATTGCGATATATTGCGATATTTTTAACTGTATTGCGGTATGTATTGCAATATTTTAAATGTAATTTAAATGGCATTTTCTTACTATATTTAATTTAATTTACATGCAAAATGTACATAACTATGATAAGTAACCAACACTGACAAAAAACTGTTGATTTCATTAAAGTTATGTTCTGAAAAGTTCCCACAAAACAACTTCTGTCGTACTGTTTGGCTTAATAACAAACTTTCATGAGTCCATTTTTATATAATTATACCTGGCAATGACAAAATTCCTTAATCTAAGCATATTGCCAATATATCGATATTACAAATCGTATTGCGATACGATATATTTTGTCATTGTATTACAATATATCGAAATATCGAATAATATTGCCCAGCCCTAGCGTTCACCAAAAAAATCCTTATCCTCTCTATATAAACACACAAATATCAACAGGGAACATGTGTGTCGTCTGTCACTGACTTTATCCATAGCATTATAGACAGACGGATGGATGCCATACAAAGTGATCCCAAAGTGTCCCCCTGCTACCCAGGCGACACAAAAACTGGCATATATTTTTTAATGTTGCATTATATACTCATTAATTACCAGACATATGCAACATCATTTTGATTAATGATAACAAAGTGAAGTTTAAAAATGTAGACTCACCCTTTTCCTTGTACCATAAGTATCACCTTCTTCTGATGGTATGTGCTCCTCATACTCTGGAAGTGCTGGACTCAACTCCTGAAAAATAATGATGGACTTATCTCTTCTGTGCAACTTTTGATATGCTTTTCATAACTTGGGTCAATGGAGTTTAATCAGGACTGTACACATTTCAGCAGTGTAACACTTTAAAGCTTAAAATTGGGTTTGGGAAACTCACTTAGATATGCTTTATATCAAAAATCATTCCATATTTTTTTTCAATTCAACTGCTCCATACTTAGATACATGTACTTAGGATCTGCCAGAGAAAATGCCACAGAACCCCTCAAGTAGATTCAAGGATTAAACATGTTAAACAAAAGTGTTCAAGAAATGTGTGTGACCTGCAGGTGGCTTTTTAAAAAGTGTAACAGAGTGTGATTATAGACAGTGATTCCCTAGTATCCGTGATGTAGTAACCGTGCCAGATTTTTCTACAAGTTATCACTGTGAAATTTATGGTTTGAGAAGGAATCAGTAAGAACAAATTTTTTTTTAAAGTAAACTATTTGTTTGACTAAAAAAATTAACAAGTCTAGTAGTATACTTAAATTAGTATCTTGAAAAGTCTACCTACTATTGCAAAATATACATTTTTTGTGTATCTATATACAATGTACAGTATGTTTATACTTACTCTTTCCTTTGTGGCATAAGAGACACTTTTATCTGCTTGTAACATGTGTAAGTGTGCATCATTTTCTGGGTTAGACTGCTAATATATGCAAAAAGAGAAAGTACTCATGTACAACTATGGTTGTGATGTGCTATAAAAATAGTGATACATATAATTTATGTATTTTTTAAACTGCACAAAAAATCTGATATTGGTTTTTTGTAGAGATTAAATTGATTTTCAATATATATAGCTGAAATCTGAATTAAGGAAACATTAATGGACTTACGCCATGTACTTCCAGTCCTGGATCCCTCTCTTGACTGTAGACTTGTTCCCGACAAAGTCTGCAAATAGCTGTAAAATATGAACATGATGAAAATGTTATTTAATTAAGTTCATTTATGGTACAACTTTGTTTGCACTTTGTTTCACTTATATGAACGCACCTCATTTGTGAAGAGTGCCTCAAATTTACATACTCAATGCATCAAAGGGAACTAGAGTGATTTTTATCAATGAATTTTTTGAAATAGATCAGTAGATTCCTTTTTAATTTTGACTTCAGAGTACCTTTAAAAGTCAACTATTTCAGCAAGTTTGGAAAAGGGAAGTGCATATATCAGGTAAAATTAGTTTAATAAGTAGATTAATGTAATGGATTCTCGCCTGGACCCATAAAGCTCCAAATTACTTTGATTGTGCCCCTGGTGAGATTTTTAAATAAAAAACTCTTTGGAAGTTTCCATAAGTTAACCTGTTAAACATAAATTTGCTATATTGTCAATGATTATACTTACGAGTTCCTACTGGAATGAAAACACCAGTGTTTCTGGCTATTTGGATGAACATTTCACCAGAGACATATCTATCACCATTTTTTTTTTACATTTATGTACATTAAATATTTGTCCATATGTTGAAATGTCACATATCTTCCTTCGTCTTCTTCTTCTCAAATTTTCAAGGATACTTTCCCTATGCTGCAAACATATGGTCAATTTTTGTATAAAATTTGATGGCAACAGACTAATTTCGGAAAGTATACAAAGTTGTTCATCATATTCAATGTCCTTCAGAGGAGAAAGTTCTCCTTTGCAGGTAATTTGCAAGTAAGAAAATTTTCCCTTTAAGTAATCATTGATAGAACACATTTTTAGGACTTTTAAGGCCAAGTCAGATTTCCCGTTTCCACCTACATAACTGTACAAGTTTACTTCCAGAATTTCCTCACTTCAAATCATCGATGTTTTAGTCTGTATCATTGTGGAGGTAAAAGCAAACTTCTGGCAGACTACAGACATATCAATGTAAAAGAGTTCCGTTAAAGGGGGATAATTCAAGTGTTGCAATTTGTAGTACAAGAAGGCTTCAGTCATTACATGCATGGAAGCCAAAAAATGGAGAAAATGTATACATATTTAGCATTTGTGATATTTATAATTACCTCTTGTCTTCTCTTGTATTAATTCTTGGTCCTTTTCCTTCTTCTATACTGCCAATCCTCAACCGAATCTGCTTTTAATAAGTTTTCTCACCAAATCATTTATTTACCACTACAAGTGCCTACATATTGTACCTCCAAGCGCTAGAGAGTAATCCAAGGGAAGTAATCGGGAAGCAAAAAAAGCTTCAAAATGCAGAAAAAATGGAAATTCACCTTTGAATTTCTTTTACACATATCATTTGCCCACCAATTTTTTATTTGTTTGAATATAATCAAATATCAACCTTTCATGTTTTCTTATTGCTTAATTTGTAGATGGCTGCATTTTTTTGTTTTAAGTCCGTAAAAACTGAGCAAAATTTACTCTATTTTTGACATTTTGCAATGCATAACATGACCACTTATGAGTGTAAAATTAAAATTAAACTGTAAACATTGTTGATTGAATCTCTAGTATTGGATAACAACAATAAACACAAATATAGATATCTCTGTTCATTTCTAGACATGGTTTTTCATGAAAAGTACAGATTTTCTCATGATTTACAAAAATCAGAAAGTTTGTATCCCGTTTCCATGGCAACCAAGGTTACAATTCAAAAACTATTTTTAGAATTTACAATCACTCACACACCTGTATTAAATTATGATATAAAAATTTAAATCTGTAACTATGCGTGCCAAAATTTTTTGGTGATTACAGAGAATTGCTCTTAACATGAAAGTATGATAATAAATAATGTATGTGTTTATTACCTCCTGATGATGTAGTCGTTGTCTCCATTAAGTGCTGAGTTCGCTGAACCTTAAATTTAAAAATGGACGCCTGAATTACTTGAAATATCAGTTGTAGAACGATTATGATATTTGCAAATGAAAAAGATGATATCTTTTTAAGATAAAAACGGCTATGGAGAGGAATTTAAAAAAGAGTATTTGTAAAAACAAAATCCATTTCAATCTAATTCATCAAAATTTGTATTGTTTTTTAATTCATTGAATAATGAAACTCATTTCAAAATATTTAGAATAATATTGATATGGTTTGCATCTTCCTTTTCAAATTATTCTCTTACAATTATCAATTCAAAGTGCATTGACAATTATAATTTTCTGCGAAAAGATGGTCTTTTCTAATCACCATGGCTTTTTCACACTATTTCACAAAACAATTTTCCACATAATGATTACTATAGCAGTTTCGTTATTTAGACAAACATTTATTGAAATGTTTAATACTAAGACTAATCTGACGAAAAATGTATGTTTATTACCTCTTGATGATATGGTCTCTGTCTCATTATTTGATGAATTCGCTGAACCTGAATAAGAGAGAGAACGCCCGAATTACTTGAAATATCATTTTACCAACAAATAAACTATTTAAAACATTTAGAAGAAATCTGATATTGTTTGCGTCTTCGTTTTCAAAATATTCACTTACATTGATTAATTCAAAGCGCATTGACAATAATGAATTGGTTTCCTTGAGTAAAATAATTGAGATATGGTACAACGTGTTGTGGGGGAGAGGTTTGTTTTGTTGTTTTTTAATACAAAAACGTCAGTTTGTTTTCAGTCTTTAACAATTTTTAAGAGGCGTTCTCTAATCATCATGGCTTTTTCACACTATTTCACAATACCATTTTCCATATAATGATGAATACAGCAGTTCCTTCAATCAGACAAAAAAAAATTGGAATGTTTTGTACCCAATACTAAAACAACGAATAATGTATGTTTTATTACCCCCTAATGATTATTTTGTTCATAAGTGATGAATTCG